>NC_034605.1:9480116-9483670 GCF_900095145.1 Mus pahari | reverse complement strand
TTTAATCCCAGCACTCGGGAGGCAGAGGCAGGCAGATTTCTGAGTTCGAGGCCAGCCTGGTCTACAGAGTGAGTTCCAGGACAGCCAAGGCTACACGGAGAAACCCTGTCTCGAAAAAACAAAACAAAACAAACAACAACAACAACAAAACTGCAAAATATGAAAAGGGGATAACAGAAGAGAAAAGCGAACGAGGGAGCAAGGCACCCCAATTATCTTCACACAGAACTAGGGATCATTCTGGCTAGAAAAGTGTTAGTAGAAAGTTATAGAAAAGTAGTAGGAAGTGTTTCATAGACATTATCTCTAGGGAAAAAAAATGAGGCAAATTAAAATGGAAGAGAAGCAGAGATCACCAATGTAGGTGTCTGAGATACTTTTCTATGCCACGTAGTGTATGTACATAGTGTATGTCTTCATAACAATGGAGAACTAAAACAATAGGCACCTCAGACTTTCCACTCTAGAAATTGTCAGTAATCCCTCAGTCTCTATAAAGCAACTTAAAATAATGTGTGGATTATTCTAATGACAACATTGATTACATAAAATCATGTATATGTCACTATGTAGGATGTTGTAGCAAATTCTCTTCTGTATAAAAATAAGTGGACTGGTGCCAATTCCTCCCTCACCAGCAGAGTACTGTAGGAGCTCACTCCACCCCCATGCCATTGACTGCCAGATTACTCATTCACTTGGGGCTATAATTTGTACTTGTTCTCTGGCTTGTGAAAGCAGAGGAAGAAAGAGAATCTGCTAGGCCAGAACAGTGGCTCAAGAATGAATTCCAAAATTCAGAAGATAGAATTTAATGACGGTCACTCCATTCCTGTACTGGGCTTTGGCACCTATGCAACTGAAGAGGTAACCAAAAATGGCTTGGGGATTAAGGGCCTAAAAGAATGAAATTTACCAATTCCTGTGGGATTTTGGTGGACTCCTGCTGCTCTGCTCCACCAGGTTAGAGCTGCACTATATAGAAGAGAAGCAGACAGGGTGTGTTCTACTAAGGTTTGATCATGTAATCACTGACTATTCTGGTTTGGGGGTTCTTCCTTCGGTGTCGATCTGCTTCTGAGTAAAGGAGAAAATTTGAAACTTAGTTAACATCATTATCTGATAATATACATTACACAAGCATTTTATTTGTTAACCATTGAAATATGTCTATTCAACCAATTCATGCATTTTTGTTTACTTGTTTTTTTGTTATTTCTGAGTTCGATATAAGCTCTGTGTATTAGTCTTTATGAAATAATTGGATGGCGTGTTTTTTCCTATTCTGTAGAATGTTTCACTACTCTATTGACTTGTTTCTACTATGAAATGAAAGATTCTTAACTTGATATACTATCATTTGTCTGCTTTTGCTGTTGTGTCTTGTGCTTTGAAGGACATATCCAAAAATTGCCTATGCAATGTTTTAAAGAGATTCCTTCATGTTCCTTCTGGTGGTTTTATCATCTCAGTTCTCATATGAACATCTTTTGTTCATTTTGATTGATATATATACCAGGTAAGGAACTACAGTCACATTTCTGTCCTCTGTGTGAGGACACACAGAGGTCCTAGTATCACTGGTTGAAAAGCCTGTGTTGTTTCTTATTCTTGCCTCCGTGCCTTTGTTGAGAATCACTCTGGACCATGGACTTATGTAGATGAAATCTTTTCCATTCCATTCTCCTGTGTGTCCATTTGTATGTCAATGCCACAGTTCGTTTTAGTTTCCTACAGAACTACTAAAAGTAGATATCAACTGGACATCCCATTTCTGGGTATATATATAAATAATAAGTATACCGAGTATAGCAAATAGATACTAACATTCATTATGGCATTATTCACAATAATTGATACATGGATCAATTCAGTGTGCAGCAACTAATGAAAGATAAAAGAAAACATGAGACAGATAGATGAATAAGCAGACAAATACACACACACACACACACACACAGAGAGAGAGAGAGAGAGAGAGAGAGAGAGAGAGAGAGAGAGAGAGAGAGAGATTAGGCCACTATGCATACAGAAAAGTAACTGTCTGTTATCTGCAGCTGAATAGATGGAACTCTGGGATATTGTGCTACATGAACTGTCTAGACACAGAAAAACAAATGTCACATATCCTTTTTTATAAGTAGAAACTGAAAAAGTCTACTGAAATATATACTA
This sequence comes from Mus pahari, assembly GCF_900095145.1. NCBI lineage: Eukaryota > Metazoa > Chordata > Mammalia > Rodentia > Muridae > Mus > Mus pahari. The sequence goes on along the minus strand of NC_034605.1, from coordinate 9,481,495 downwards.
TTGGCTAGAGGTTACACAGGATAGAGACTGGGAGATAAGGTTGGATAAAGGTTGCATTACTTAGTTATACACACAATTAGATCAAGGGAATAAATTGTGTTTTTCCAAACACTGTAGGATGAGTATAGTGCACAATGACCTATCATATTTTTTTTATAATGTTCAAGAAAAATAAAAGTTTGTTTAAGAAATTATATGGAGGGCAAATGCCAATTTAAATAATTTGACCAGTGTATCCTGCATACATAGTGCTGAAATATGACAATCAACGTCAGTGATATAAAATCAGTACTTTAATCAAGACAGTGTTTTCAAAAAATATTTATACATCATTCTAAAATTGCTATACACTGAAAAGCAAGTGGCACTGTGTTTCACTTTACAGTCACCCTAGCTGCTCCATATTTAAAGCTTCTGCACTCAGATGCAGTACCTTCTAGTTTCTAGAGGACATTATACTTAGCACAATATCCCTGAGTTCCATCTATTCAGGTGCAGATAACAGTTTCTTGTTGTTACAGATATTTGTCTAGCAAGTCTGTTCTCACCTACAGGCTCAGTTACCTGGACTTTTATGCAATTAGCAAAGCTGTAAATAGCAAACGTTATTTCAATTTGATGATTTTTCTGTTGAGCCTCATCATCATAGAAATATCATATTATAAAGACAACATTGACTCATTTTAATCAATAATGTGCTAAGTCAAATTCATATGCAGTTTGCAATTTTCAGCAGACATAGAATATGGGGACATAAAATTTATGTTCAACAGAATAGATAGCTCTGCTTTTGAAAAAGGAGTGAACAAAGAAGTCCTTTGATAATTAACTGTGTTTGTAGAAAGTTCTTAGCATTTTCTCTTACTTTATATTTTTAATAGACATATGGTTTTCTTCTATTTCAAATGCTGGTTTCATAGATTTAAAAGTGGAAATAATCAATCTGTACCACTCATAGCGAGGCCAGAGAGAGAATATAAGTCAGAATTTACAGGGGAAAAGAAACCAAGGAAAGCTGAACAGAAAAGGCCCTGCTCCGTTGTGTGCATGAAGCTGTAGCTTTGTTTTTTTCCCTGAAGAAAATTGCCCTTCAGACATTAGGAAGAGGGGTAAAGCATGGTCCTAGAGACTTTGAATTCTGAATTTAAAGTAGCAATTTGGCCAGGAGTCATGTCTGACAATTGTTAGTGTTACATACCAGATATTCAAATGTTTCATAACACTATACTCAACACATCCTTCTCAATACAGTATTAAGTGTGTCTTTAAAAGCATTCTTGGGTCAGCAAAATGGCCTAGCAGTTTAGGACCTGACTTCCATCCCCAGATCTCTCTCTCTCTCTCTCTCTCTCTCTCTCTCTCTCTCTCTCTCTCTCTCT
>NC_034605.1:9459279-9479246 GCF_900095145.1 Mus pahari | reverse complement strand
TTAGCTACATACTGTGAAAACACCTGGGCTGCGGGATGCCCTGGGTGTAAGATGCTTGAGTTTTCTCAACTTGGTCCCTGACAAGAAATGACATTTTTCATTATTTCTTTTTATTTTTAAGATTATAGTGTAATATGATTACATCATTTCCCTTCCCCCGCCCCCCTCCTGCCCTCTCTTATAGTCCTCATTGTTCTTTTTCAGGTTCATGACTTTTCAAAAAAAATTTTTGGTGTTATTTTTGAGAACATATTTTTTTTCTCAGATCTCATATTCTGATTACCTTCTCAGGTGGCAGATGAGAGAGTCACTAACCTCTAAATATAAGGATAAGAGCCAATTTAATTCTATTTATAAGAACGTAAATTCTATTTACGTTCTTATCTAGGGCCTTCTGTTCACGGGTTCATGACCCCAGTAAGGATACTAGGTATGGGATCTGTCTTGGGGAGTAGGTTTACATCCAAAAAGTAATTAGTCACTCCCATGATTCCATGCCACCATTGTAGCAGTGAGCATATATTGTTAAGACCAGTCACTACTGAAGCTTGCAGGGTTCACAGATAGATAAAATTGGTAGTTAATTTTCTGGTAGTGATCTTAAATTGTTTTATTATTATTATTGTTATTAGTTATTTTCTTTATTTACATTTCAAATTTTATCCCCTTTCCTCATTTCCCCTCCGAACCCCCACTCCATCCAATCTCCCCTCCCCCTGCTCCCCAATCCACCTACTCCCACTTCCCTGTCCTGGAATTCCCCTACACTGGGGCATCCTTGGCCTTCACAAGGCCAAGGGCCTCTCCTCTCATTGATGTCCTACAAAGCCATCCTCTGCTACATATGCAGCTGAAGCCTTGAGTCCCTCCATGAATATTCTTTGGTTGGTGGTTTAGTCCCTGAGAGCTTTGGGGGTACTGGTTAGTTCATATTGTTGTTCCTTCTCTGGGCCTTCAAACTCCTTCAGCTCCTTGGGTCCTTTCTCTAGCTCCTCCATTGAATACCCTTCTTGATTTAATAAAACAAAAACAAAAAACAAACAAAAAAAAAACCTTTAACTTTAGAATTGTATGGAACTTCAAGGATAAGAACAAGCAGTTTTATATATTCAACTGGTAAATTTTCACTTTTTAGCTTCTAAAGTGCCTGATAAAATATGGAAATATTTTCATACTGACTCTATTGCTTCCCTCTCTCTTATCCAGGGCTGTTCTAATCACACAGATGCTGCTCCTGAAGCCGGAAAGCACATTTGAAAGAGCTCTAGCTATGTCCCTCTGAGGCTCTTCCGTTAGGGCAGGCAACATCTCTTTACCTGGTCCTTGTTTGTGAACTATTATGATTATACTTGTCTAGTAAAACCTTGAACATTATTTCATAAAAGAATCTTTGCAGTTATTTTATTCTTCTTACCTTCAAAATTAATGTATGAAGTAAAAGCTAATTTTAATTAGTGAATAACAAATAATATAATATGTTTGGTTCACAATTTTTATCTTTTAACCAAACTTGGTGGGCAAAACAATAATTTTAAATTTTGCTTTATACATAATTTTCCTAAAAATCATGAATTTTAATGTAAAATCTGACAACTACTTAAATTTTCTTTTTAGATGTAGATAATTTCTTATGCATAAATCTGTATTTTTGAGTATTCATTTTCATTGTGCATTTTTATTTCTGATATGTATAGCATTTAACTGCTTAGAAAAAGATTAACAGAGTCTACTAGCCACCTTTTTTTTTTTTTTTTTTTTTTTTTTTAGATTAGAGCCTACTGTTTTCTGGGAATTGATATCTCTCATCAATGTGTTTATTGAGTTATAAAAACTCAGTAAAACTTGGTTACTCCATTACTCCAAGCAGAACTAACTGAAAACATGGGGAGGGATTGAGTCTAGACTCAATTGTACAGAGCTCTAAATACTATTTGTTTCTGTTTCTTTAGCATCTCAAGAAAAAGTCTATGGATTCCACCAAAATAGCTATAGATGTTGGGTTTCGCCATATTGACTGTTCTCACTTGTACCAGAATGAAGAAGAGATAGGCCAGGCCATTCTAAGCAAGATTGAAGATGGCACTGTAAAAAGGGAAGATATATTCTATACTTCGAAGGTATGTTCTATACACACTCTGTGTTTTTTACAAATTAATGAAAACCTGTAGTTGGTGACTTGTACTTATTGGCCATCTTTTGTTTATGCATATTCACACTTTGCATTCAGTATTGAACATGGTTGGGGATGATGGCATCTCATCATTGCTATATTTAAATTCATAAGTTTAATGTAAAGTCCAGTTGTTTTTCCGAGGTTCAAGTGAGAGTACTATGATTTAGATGTTATCAGGGAGGACTCTGTTGTGATGACACATTCCATTGTATGCTAAATTATTTTTTAAAACGTATAATTATGAATACCAATCATCATATAGATAAGACAGAATACTATAAGAGAACCCATATGTGTGAAATTAAGAAATAGCTAAACTATCTAGTACTGTGTCTACAATCTATTAAAATATTGAAAAAGTTTCTCTTTAGTTATGTAAAGGGCTATTTAATTGTTCTCATTGAGTTCAGTGGATGAGAGAATTAAAATACTAAACCATTTTCTAATACATAATTCCAGTATGAATTGATAATGTATTTATGTCTTGAGAAATTTCCTTCCATTTTTGTCATATTTACTAATGATAACCATGTATATGAGAGTTAATATTATAAGACACCATTATAAGATAGATATTCAGGGAAAAATGAGTATATTTCTTGTGGTCAGTTTTTAAGTACTTGAAATTTCTCAATACCAGGTGACAGAAAGCCACTGAGTATGGTAACTTATTAATCCTGCACAATTTCCATTATCCATCCTCTGCAGCTTTGGTCAACTTCCCATCGTCCAGAGTTAGTCAGACCCAGCTTGGAAAATTCATTGAGGAAACTTAATTTGGACTATGTAGACCTCTATCTCATTCATTTCCCAGTGTCTCTGAAGGTAGGCAATTTGTAATGTCTAACTATCTAACTTCATCTATCAACATGACCCTCATTTTGTAAGCAGATGGATTTAGTTTCTAAAAGTGTATAGAATCTCAGTGTGTTTGCATGAGTTATAAAAGAACAATGTGTGGCTGCAGAAATGATGGAAGAAAAGAACTGATTCCTACAGGATGTCCTCTGATCAGACACACACACACACACACACACACACACACATGATAAATAAAATGCAAAAAAAAAATTTTATAAAACACTACTCAGGATAACATGTAAAAAAGTTTACCACATCATGTAAATGAGCAAAGCTAAGGATATATTCACTACTAGAAGTATTCTTTGGGAATATCTCTACTTATCCATACCTTGCTTCTTCTATATTATTAGAGGTTTGGTCAGTTTTTGTTTCTGACACTTCTGTTGATGGTAAATCTGGCCTTGATGGCTTCCTAAATGTTCCAACATCAAAGTTCATCTTGCAAGAAATGATTAATTTTTTCTTCCTCTGAACTTCCTATCACTCATGCATGCAAGATATCTAAGGGATCAATCAGAACCCTGTTTGTTTATGCTGTGTCAAGATTACGACACACATTTGCCTGAAATCAATACCATGTCACTAGTGACTTTCTCAGAGAAAGATCAGCATTATAACAGGGAAGTGGATTAAAAGTAACATGAGCCAACTGGTACACTCCCCATGACATGGAATTGTATTTTTTTATGATCACATAAAGCATATAAAAATGGAAAGAACTGTTGATGAAAAACATCGCTTACAATTCTGCACAAAAAACACTGTTTAACACGTGAAAGGACATTTCATCTATATTAGGAATTTAATTCCTAGCCATAAACTTGTGTGGGAGCCTAACTACAGGAGGAAGTGCTAACATTTCTCTAATGACTGCTACTATTCCAGCCAGGGGATGAGCTTTTACCTCAAGATGAGCATGGAAACTTAATACTTGACACAGTGGATATCTGTGACACATGGGAGGTGAGTGACTATAATAAATGCCACAGAGAAAATAAAAAGACAACCAGAGAATGTTATAGTTGAGACTCAGAGAACATCTCAGGGGAGGGCAGGAAGAATGTAAAAGCCACAAGAAAGAAGCCCTGTGAAATGCTGTTTTCTGGGCATGATATAGGCAGTGCAGTCATGGTCTCTAACTAGGTGTGCCCCATCCCCTTTAAGTAGGCCTGTACAAGATTGAACCTGTCATCATGGAGGGACCAATGGAGACCCTATCTCTCTGGGCTGAACTACTGACTATTGATGATAAATTCTGGGAAAGGGGCAGTTATTGTCTTCAGCTGGTATCCATCTGTTCAGGAACCCACCAGGAACCAATAGATATTTCCAAATCCAAGTCATATAGATGATCCTGGTTAAATTTTGAGGACCTCAGAACAGAAGAATATAAATGTGAAAATGAGGTTTGGAGGGAAAAGGGACAGGTAATAGATATGGGAGACAGATTAGAGTGAGTGAGGGTTACAGTAATCTGAACACACTATATAGTACATGTATGACATTGTCAAGGAACCAACTCTATGAATGTTACTGAAAAAAAGTAGAGAGAAATCTAGGTCACACAACTCCACATGTAAGAAAGAGATGAGTGCCCTTTACTATAAATATCTTTCTTGTGACTCTTCTGCTTAAATAATAATGGAATGCAGTGCAGAACAATGTTTAAGAGGACTGGGGAAGATAACTATAACTGGCATTCCTCCCTACATGACAATCATGATTGCCTAAGGAGAGTGCAGGCAATGTCTATCGCATTATCATTATCTCTTCTGCCATTTCCTTTATTAATCTTCACTTCTTAACATAAATAACCATTAGCTGTATTTTCTTTTCTTAGCATTCTTCTGTCTAGCACCATAGCTGTGCATTTCTGTCACTGGATTCCAATTGCATTCTTCACTAATGTCTCCTTCCCCAGGCCATGGAGAAGTGTAAGGATGCAGGGCTTGCCAAGTCCATCGGGGTGTCTAACTTTAACCGCAGGCAGCTGGAGATGATCCTGAACAAGCCGGGGCTCAAGTACAAGCCGGTGTGCAACCAGGTGAGGCACTGACGGGTGTCTGTGTGTCCTCCCTACATGTTCATCTTTCTTTTATGTCTTTCTTTTAAGGTGGCTAAGAGCAGAGCCTTCATCCAGGGTTCTGAGAGGGCTCATAATTGTGTCTTTGCTTAGTAAAGCAAAACAATGATGATTGGCAGACCACACTATGAAGTAATTTAGAGAAGACAAGACTAACATTTGGGGAGGAAGCTATTAGTCACTCTTCAGAAGGAAGGCACATTTAGTCCTGGGTTCTTAAGAATGAGGAGACGCTGAACCAGGAACAGTGGAGAGAGTATGGCAATACTGGTAGCAAACGAAATCCAGACTCAGGAAATTGTAGTAACATGTAGAGTTAAGGCAGTGCCTGAGACATCTATTGTGTGCCGATTGTATGATCTGAGATACTTTTCATAACTTTCATATAAGAAATATGTTCTTGGTTGAAAAAAAATGTGACCTATATATTCATGTATTAGGTACATAATGACATACTGTTTTCAAATATAAATGTCGAAGAAACAACAAAGAAGTAATAGTTTTACACTGGTTTTATAATGAACCACATTCAAACTTTTAGAACATTTGGAGAAATGATACAAAATATCAGTGAGTCTAAATTAGTAGTTCTCAACCTTTCTAATGCTGTGGCCCTTTAGTACAGTTCTTTATGTTGTGGTAAACTTCAACCATAAAATTATTATTGTTGATACTTCATAACTGCAATTTTGCTACTATTATCATTTGTAATGTAAATATCTGATATGTAGGATATCTGAAATGCGGCCCTTGTAAAGGGGTAATTTGACACTCCCACAGAGGGATCGTGACCCACAGGTTGAGAACCACTGGTCTAAAAATGATTGATTTATCATGTTTTATAATGTAGGCAAGTGCATGTGTCCATATATGCACACGTTTAATATTTTGCTGAACCCATTGAAAGTAAATTATAGCAATAACTATTCACTCCAACATACTACAGAACACCACAAATTAACTGCTCTCATCCATAATTGAACCTACAGTATTAGATCAAAAGAAGTTAAAAATTAAAAGTGGTTCCAAGTTTAACTGACAGCAGCTGGAGATAATCACAAATAAGCCAGAACTCAAACAATCTAACAACTAGTGACATCAGATTTGATGGTTTTGTAAAACTAAATCTAGTCAAATCTCTTCTTTGTAATGGTAAGATTTCTTTCTTTCCCCTTTATCTAAGGTATGTATTTTCTCACATTTTTCCTGATTGTGTTTTCCCCTTCCTCTATTCCTCCAAGTTCCTCCCTCCTCCCCCTCCCATCCGGATCGATCCCTACTCGATCTTTCATTCGAAAACAAACAAGGCTTCTAAGAGATAGTAATAAAATAAAAATAGGATGGAACAACAACAAACAAATAGAAAAAAAAAAAACAAGCAAACAGAAGGATCACATACCAAGAAAAGGCAAAAGAAGCAAATAGAAATACAGAGAACCACTTATTCACACACTCAGAAATCCCTCAAAAAGACACTAAACTGGAATCCATTATACATGCAAAGGACCTGTGGGATATATATTTTATTTATAGATAAAAATATAGATAGGTGATTAATGATAGATAGATAGACAGGCAGATAGATAGATGATAGATAGATGGATAGATAGATAGATTATAAGACAATGATTCTACAAAGATGAAATTGAATTTGCTTTCTTTTGGCCATCTACTACTGTACATGCAGCTTTCCCTTAAGAGAAGTTTGTTTCCCCAATAAGACACCCTCAGAGGAAACCAAATTCTCATTTGCAAGTGGTTATCAATCGAAGAGAGCTTCTGTGTTAGGGATGGGAGCATGTGTCCACTTCTCTTTTCTGCTCTAGGACCCAGTCTGCTGCAGACCTGCACAGGCCCTTTGCATACTGCTTCAGTCTTTGAGTTCATTTGTGTATTGATCCTGTTGATCTAGTGAGCCCTGTTTTCTCAGCGGACTCCATCCCAACTGGTTCCTGTGCTCTTTCCACCCCCTCTTCCAAAAGGTCCCCCTGAGCCCTGTGTCAAGGAATTTAATGGAGGCATCCCCTATAGTGCTGGGTGTCCTAAGGTTTCTCACTCTCTGTAAAATGGGTCTCTGTATTTGGTCACATTTACTGCAGGAGAAAGCTACTACTCTACTGGTGGGTGAGCAAGGCACTGATCAATGAGTGTAGCAGAATATTGTTAGAAGTCATTTTATTGCTATGATCTTTTAGTAGAACTTTTAGTAGATCTTTTAGTAGATCTTTTAGTAGTATTTGGCTTTAACTTAGGCCAGTGGCCCATCTAGTCTTAGGTTCTGGACCAGTCAGATAATGTCTGGTTATGAGTTCCATCTCTCTGAATAGACCTTAAGACAAATCAGACATTGGCTGGTTACTGTCACAAGCTTTATGCCTCCATTGCATTAGCATATCTTGCAGGCAGGCCACCACTGTAAAGCAAAGGGATTGCACCTGGGCTGGTGTTTGTATTTTTCCTTTGGTAGCATGCAGGGTACCTTCCTGTACCAAAGATTCTTGAACATAGGAATAAAGCCTCTGTCTAGGCACCAACATAACTTCTCCATGTTCAACGAGTTGGGTAGGTGCTGCCCTCAGCAGTGAGGGCATATGGTCAGTTTGTGAACAGCAACCTACAGTGTTGGCTACAGCCTGGGTTGTTTGAGGATTCCCATGGGACCCCTTTGGCTGACAATTCAGTTAGATGTATCTCAATCCCAGTAGTGGGAGCTTCATGGCTGACAAGAGATAGCCAGTTAGGACTCTGTCTCTAGCCCCCCCCCCATTGTTTGGTGATTTCATTTAGATCACCTTTATATGTGTACATATTTTAGGAAGCATCTACTGTATTAGATTTATCTTCTACCATTCCAATGGCCCTTAGTTTTAGCTGTCTCTCCCTGTATCTGCTCCTTCATCACCCTTTCCTCTCTGCCCTCCCATTCCAGTCCTCTCCACCATTCATCCACAACTATATATTCAATTTCCCTTTCCTTGGGAGGTCTATCTGTCATCTCTATTCCCTTATTCTATATCTAACCTCTGTGGTTCTACAGGCTGTAGTTTGGTTATCATTGACTTAACTAATATCCACATATAAGTGAATACACATCATATTTGTCTTTAAGGGTCTGGGTTACCTACATACCTACACAGGCTCCATCCATTTGCTTGAAATTTTCATGATTTTTTTTTGACAATGTGTAACTTTTTAACTGTATCACATTTTCAACTCTTCAGGGACATCTAGGTTGTTTCCAAATTTTGACTGTTATGTATAGAATAGGACAGTGATGAACACGGATGAGCAAGTATCTCTCTGGTAGGATGAAGGGTCTTTCTGTATAGGCCCAAGAGTGGTGGTATAGCTGGATCTTGACACAGACCAATTTCCATCTTCCTGAGACACTGCCAGTCTGATTTTCAAAGTGCCTGTACACGTTTTGCATCCCATCGGCAATAGATGAGTGCTCCTCTTACTCCACATCCTTGCCAGCACAAACTCCCACTGGTTTCGTTGAGTGTACAAACTCTGACAGGTATAAGATGAAATCTTAAAGCAGTTTTCATTTGCATTTCTCAGATTACTAAAGATATTGAACATTTCTTCAGGTGTTTCTCCGACGTTTACATTTCTTCTCCGGGAAATTCTGTTCAGATCTGTACCCCATTTTTTTTTGTTTCTTTGTGTGGTGTAAATATCTTTTTTAATTAGATATTTTCTTTATTTACATTTCAAATGCTATCCCAAAAGTTCCCTATACCCTCCTCCGCCCTGCCTCCCAACCCACCCACTCCCACTTCCTGGCCCTGGCATTCCCCTATACTGGGGCATATGATCTTGGCAAGACCAAGGGCCTCTCCTCCCATTGATGGCCTACCCCACTTTTTAATTGGGTGGCTTTCTTGATATCTAAGTTTTGAGTCTGACTTTGTTAACTGTATGTATGTACACTGAACACTCTGCATCAGACAACCAGTAAGGGGGCTCATCCCAGGGAGGCTAACCCTTCTCCCAGCGTCTTTAGTTGCCTGTGTTGATGTAGGACTGTGGCCTGTGAAATTTTCCCCCTTAGATGTTACCAATTCTATTGATACTGCTATTCATTTTCTTACATGATATATCAGTGTAAAGAGAATTTGAGTATAAAGATCAAACAAGCTTACACACTATAAGATAAGCTGCACTTTGATTTCTTTCCTTTAATTATTAAGAAAGGAGTTACTATAATAACCATCATTAGAGGGCAATACTTTTGTGTTCTCTGTCTCTCTGTCTGTCTCTGTCTGTCTGTCTCTCTGTCTCTCTGTCTCCCTCTCTCTCTCTCCTTCTCTCTCTGTCTCTGTGTGTGTGTGTGTCCCTCCCTCTCTCCTTCCCAGTACTTGCAGTTATTTTAATTATTCTTCTTTTGGTATAGAAATCAACTCAATATCACTGGCAAAAATTTTAGCAATCTTCTTCAGACTTTACTTCGATTGAATATTCAATCAAATCCTCGATTTAGTCTACTATTCATTGTTCAAACCTCTGTGACTTCATTCTCCTTCCACATGGAACGACATGGGACTTGTTATGTCTGCTGTAGTAGAAATTGGTACTAAGCATCCGAGACCTGGTCCATAGGGCTACCGAATCTCGAGAATGCTATTTATTTTATTTTTACTTCCCAAGAGAGATGTTTCATTTACTTGAAAAAAAATCATGATGTAGTACTGATACTTTCTAGATTTCACATTAATATTGGTTACTTTTATTCAGCTTCCTTCCCTTTAAAAGAGGAATCTCTTTGTCATCAGTATGAGATTTTATATACTTTGATACCTCTCTATTCTCTTTATGTACAGGTAGAATGCCATCTTTATCTCAACCAGAGCAAGCTGCTGGCCTACTGCAAGATGAATGACATCGTTCTGGTTGCCTATGGTGCCCTGGGAACTCAAAGATACAAATACTGGTAATAACAACAGCAGAATTCATCTCTTAGTCACTGTTGTTAACATATTCTTAGTTTTACAATAGTCAGGTTTCTGGAATTCACTTGTGGTCAAAGTTGGGAGGTGGGTATTTTTGAGAGGTCCCAGAGGATGATCAGCTGCTAGTCCACTGACTGCATTTGAGAATTCCTGGACTCTTGTAGCCATTTTCATCTGTGCTCAATTGTGGCACACACACACACACATAATACAATTTCTGGAATTCGTCTTTCCTTCCAGTACAAATGAGGATACCCCATTTCTCTTGGATGATCCAGTTCTTTGCGCCATGGCAAAGAAGTACAAGCGGACTCCAGCCCTGATTGCCCTTCGCTACCAGCTGGACCGTGGGATTGTGGCCCTAGCCAAGAGTTTCAATGAGGAGAGAATCAGAGAGAACATGCAGGTGATGAAGAGATGGGGCACCAGGACTATTATTATTATTATTATTATTATTATTATTCATTCATTCATTCACTTTACATCCCAATATCAGTCCCCCTCTCCTCCCAGTACCTCCTCATGCAGATCCTCCCTGCCCTGCCCCCTCTCCCCACCTACTGCCACCCCAGGTGCAGCACATCAAGTCACAGCAGGTCTAGGCTCATCCTCTCCCATTGAGCACACCAGGACTCTTAAGCTGCATCTTTCCTGTTTCCCACATCCTTCCTTTTTATTTTCAGAATTTTCACATGTGCAAAAATCTTATAAATTAAGTGGTATATCTCTTACCTAAATATGTGAGCTTTAAAATGTATATTTTTGTTATTTCTCTATAACACTATTTTGATGTAGCACCAATGAATTATGGGCCCATGTGTTATTATTGGTACCAGTTAGTTATCATCATCTTCATGATAAAACTGGTTGGAAATGAGAGCCCTCTTCAAGCCAGTTTCTGAGTCCTTTGACCAGGAATGAGTAATAATTGGTTAATTACTATTTTAAATAATATGAAAAATTACTTATTTTCTCATCCTAACTTCATGTATGGGATATACAAATTCAACTGTATCCGTGAAAATTCCTGGAGTACATTTTCAAAACTATCTCTACATTATCATATTCATGACATCATCTCTTTTGAATTACATCAGCTTCATGTCTTCTTTCGTCTATAGTATTACAATATTGTGTATGATGATATTTTCTACTTAATTCTCAATCTGGTCTAAAAGACTCACTTGAATATTTTGCTTGATGACTTTAAGAATTGGGGAGAACTTCACAGATATTTTAATTATTGTCTCTGAAAAAGATTGACATATATTTTTCATAAATAAATATTTAAAATAACATTTCTTCTGTAACAGGTCTTTGATTTCCAATTGGCTTCAGATGACATGGAAATTTTAGATGGCCTGGACAGAAATCTTCGGTACTTTCCTGCTGATATGTAAGAAACTTTTTTATAATTTTGATGGTTCTATCCTTATTCTGTAAGGAGAGTATTTTAATAGCATGTCTGTCAGAAGTGACCTCAATATGAGGACATCAAAGACCAGTGAGTAGAGGAGAGACAGATTTGTAGAATGCTCTTTCTAGACTCTGTCAGAGTTTTGCTCTTAAGCACAGCAAATAGGGTGGCATATACAGCATCACATTGATCTGATGTGCTTGCTCCTCCTGTGTCCATTGCCCTGGGTCAATCAGCACCATTGATGAGTCTTTATTCTTCCTGCAGGTCTTGCGATTCTATGTGTATCCTGTGGGTATACAACCTGCACATTTCAATGTCACATGTTTGAACATTGTAATGATCAGTTTTAAAAATTCATTCCATTCCTTATCAGACCAAGGACAAGGCCACCATCCCTGAGGTGTTTGGTCAACAGCTCTCACCCCTCTCCATATGGAATCACTTATTGACTCCTATGAACCTAACGGCTGGACAATATCAACCCTCTTATTTTCTTTGCACTGTATGTGTATTCATGACCCAGACAACTATTTTCTCAAGAATATCAGGACTGCTGTGGTAAACAGGACACCTGGCATTGATGTTCTGCAGCTTGGAGATCTGAAAGCAGAGTCTAAAGATGTGGGAGTGGAAAGGCATTTACAAATAGTGTGCAGCCAAATGCCTGCCTGCCAGAGACACGTTTTAATTAGCATGCAAAGTAACGGGTTTCCTTATGGCATTTTCACATAAGCTTAGTTCTGACTGAACCTCTCCCACACACACTCCATTTTCCATTTCCCTGGCCACCTTCCCCACTTGTTCCTTTCCTCTTCCAGTTCCTCTTTCTTGTCAAGTATGTGTTTTCACACACCCCCACCTTCCCTTCTTAAAGTTTCTTCTCCACACTCACCAGCCTCTCTAGCTTTCTGACTCCTGCCTACAACCACTCTCACTTCAATACATACATATGTAAGTTAGTATCTAGAATCCACATATGAAAGAGAATATGCATTAACTGTCTTTCTAGAACTGGGATGCATCACTTACTGTAGTACTTTGCATGTTCACCCATTTTTCTTTCATAATTCATAACTTTATTCTTTACATTTGAATTGAATTACATTGTACAAATGTACATACATTTTTATCACGCATTCATCTGTTGATGGACACCTATACCTGTACTGGAAAAATTTATAACCAATGAAAGATCATAACTCTCCTCCATGCTATCTTCAAGTCTACAGGGTTTGCAAAAAGATATATAATGTAAAAGAGGTTAAGCAGGAAATGTCTTCTCCTTGTGATAAAATTAATCATCATTAATTCAAATTAAGCATTATAATATATGGAATGTACTAAACGCACAACTGCATGTGATCCAAAGTCGTTAGGTGGGTTATTACCTATATTAGCAAAATACTGCTAATGTTCTAATAGTATAGAGGAAAATAACGAAGTAAGCACACCTTACTTCAAAGAGATGAAAATAATGGCAAGCAATCCATGACTTTTACTCCTATTAAAATGATAAATCATTTTATCAGTTTTATGTTACATCATTAGTTTCATATAGTAACTAATGTCCAAGGAACTTTAGTCTCATGAATGACATCCTTGCTAGGTGTAAATCTGTGTCATAAGTAGCCAGTGAATAATTAATGAATTTAAAAAAAAATGACACTAAGCTGCAATCAGTTTCTTTTATTACCTAAAAGTATTTTTAACTTTCTATTATTTTTTTAATTTGATGTGCATTTAATATGATATGCATAATATGCAAGTAAAGGTCACAGGACAACTTGCAGAAGTTGATTCTGTACTGCCACCACACGGGTCCTAGGGATATAGCTCAAGTCACCCTGGATGGCAGCAAGCATTGTTACCGTTTGAGTCATCTCACAGCCCCTCAAAGGTATTCATTATTGTCAAATACATTACTAGACTTACCCAATTCAAAACAAGGCAAAAAACAGTTTCTGCTTCATTGAAAATTTACAGTAAAATTCTCTTTGTTTTGCAGAAAGATGTATATCTTTGATTGATTGTCTCTGGACTCTCTATGTGTTAAGTTCCAAGGAAAATATAATTTGAACAGCTCACTTGTTCTTCCTCAGATCTATTATAAAGGACTGTTTTAAAAAATAAGACCAGAGGTCATCTGAATTTATCGGAAAACAGTTTTCAATTCCCACCTCAGTGGCATCTTTGTAGAAATCATATACTATATAATCAGTCACCAGAAACATTGTGCATTGTTCTTTCTTACTTCAGGTTTAAGGCTCATCCTAACTTTCCATTCTTCGATGAATATTAAGATGGAGGCCCTTGCCATGAGTTCTGTTAGAAGATCTTTTGTGTGATGCTGGACTCTCAGATGCCAATAATTCAACACACTGCCTCCAATCCATACTGCTTAGCAACTCACCCCCTGTTATTTCAATAAATTTTGCTTCTTTTCTGTAAATAAAGAAAGATATTTTGCTTCAACCTCACCTACTCCTGTGTATGATTTGAATGTTTTACCTCCTTCTGCCTCATTAAGAACTCAAACTTATTTATCTGGAAATGTATGTGCAGTGTTTGAGAGATAATAGCCATTCTATTGACATTTCTAGGTTAGGTACAGAGAGAGTTCTCACCTTTTATGGAAGCAGCAATTAGAAGGGGTTTTATCCGTCCATGTCTCTCCTGGTGTTCAAAGAACAAGGAAATACACCACATGTGGTCTAGCGTGCAAGACACACCTGAGAAGAGCAGCCCCAGAAGCTCAAGGAGTAGAGGCCCAAGAAACTGTGATTGCAGCTCCTATATGAGGCTTTAAGGAAGCCAAGAGGGGAGTCAGTCTGCAAAGATCTTGAGGTCTTTAGGATGTAAACAGAACCAAACTCTAGTGTATCCAACCCATACAAAGTTATAAATGTTGCCCTCCTCTAGAGACAACTCAAGGAATTCCCTTGCTTCTTCTAAGATACTTTAAAAGGCCTATCATTTAAAAGTGCTTTGTTAATGATCTTGTGGCATGTGTATATGTATAGTTGTGTGTGTGTGTGTGTGTGTGTGTGTGTGTATATTTCATTATAAACAAAGTTGTCATGAAGGATCTATCTGCAGGAGTTAGTGGATTTATTCATTCTGTTTGGATTACATAGTCTTTACTCATACCACACCAGAGGATTAGATAATGACATAGCACACATCTTATCAGAAACTTAATTTATACTGTCTAGATCAAAGTCCTGCAGTCATAAATAAGCCTACCTAGTAATCTGAATTGATTTTACTCCTAGCCAAAACATCCAATGATGGCTGTGCTCTTTTATATTGGTTAATCTTTTCTAAAGATAATCCTGGCCATAAAGATACCCAAGCTCTGGATAACTGGAAAAGACACAGAGGTGACCCATGGTGACATTTTCTAGCCAAAATAGCCATTTATAAGGATGTCTTTTGTAATGAAACACAGCACTGATGGCTTTCTCAAAGAAGAGATCCACTACAAGATGCATTAGTCTAGATGGTGAATTAATTATATTTTTCTCACTGCATCACACATCAGATTCCAATGATGTGATCAGACTATCACCAGACGGTTCTGTCCTACTCTATGTGACTTGCCTATGAGGACTCGGTAATTAAGGGCTTGCTAAGTCTATAACAGTTCTGTGTGCTGCATATATTATAGTTTCTCATCACAACCCCTGAGCTTTATGAGTTTGTGTCTCTGAATAAGGTATACAATGGAATTTTTGACTTGCTTGATCACACTACAGATATATGTTTAATGGAATACACACCATCTCTTTAAGTAAACACTTATTATATAAATGACAATCAAGCAAACAGTCCCATAAATAGATATTACTCCTAACTCTGGCCTTGACACTATTAAGTTCTAAATTTCAAGGACATTTACATAGCATCATATGTTCCCTTAAAGTTTCAAGAAATATTCTTTAAAGTTTCTATGTTCACAATGATGTTATCAATGTGTAACACACTCACTTCCTCCCACTCCCATTTTAAAAGTCATTCTATCTTCTTCTTACAGAACAGATTATATATCTGAGGACAGATGACATTCTATGCTCCAATGTTAACACACTGTTGGAAAGGAATCCCAGTGGACCTTTATGGGACCCCATGCAAAGACATAACTCCACTTGGCTGGCCCTAGTATCTTTGCAAGTGACCACATGGTTAAGAAGCTTTAAGGCCCACCTCTTCTGAGAAATTGAAGGAAATTTTAAAAATTGCATCTAGGAGAAATCCAGAACAAAGATGAGAAATTTCATTTGGTAAATGTCAATCATATCAGAAAGTAATCAGGAAAGAAATTCTTATACTTTTTCTAGAACACCTCCAAACTACACCTCTATATTCATGGGGGCTCCTGCGCTTATGTATCAGGTATTACACCTTGCCCTGGGTTAATACAGCTCCATAGAAGAGAGGCTACAAAAACAAGAGGGAGTGTGTCAAACGTTTTCAAATTTAAAACAGCAAACATATAAATGTGACAAAGAATAAGTATGCCATATATTCTTACGTTTGTCAAATGATATAAACATATGATATGATGTCAAACAATGATATAAAAGGCATTCCTTATTCCCAATGGGATTAGGACAATACAGGAAACTTACAGTCCAATAACAAGTACAAAGTTATTAAGTTCTTCAAGTGATACAGAAAAAACAAACCATTGACTTCTGATAGTCAAAGACCAAATGTCTCAAGATAAAACCATCCCAAGAACACTTAGTTTTTGACTTGCCACAGAACAAACAGAAGTGTTTTCAAATAGAAAGACCCTCCTGCTCTGTGTGTCTTAATGACATGAGTAATATCACCTACCTAATCAAAGATAATTAAAGAAGCCTTCACATGAACAACAATATCAACCAAACAGAACCCAGAGCTCCCAGGGACTAAACCACCAACTAAAGAGTCCACATGGAGAGATCCATGGCTCCAGCTGCAGGTGTAGCAGAGGATGCCTTATCTGTCATCAAAGGGAGGCAAGGCCCTTGGTCCTGTGAAGGCTTGATGTCCCAGTGTAGGGGAATGCTGGGATGGTGAGGCAGGAGAGGGTCAGGGGTTGGGGGTGGGGTTGGGGAGCACCCTCATAGAAGCAGGGAGAAGGGAGATGGGATAGAGGGTTTGTGAAGGGAAAACCAGGAAAGAGGATAACATTTGAAATGTAAATAAATAAAATATCCATTAAAAAAAAAAGAAGCCGTCATATAACTGTACCTAAATCTGCATTTCCACAGTCACATTATTCAGAACATGGACACTTTTCAATACATAAAGAATTTGTTCGTGGGTTTCTGCCCATCAAACTGGGCACCTTGCTGAACTTTTTTATTTAATCTTTTTTTTTTTTTGATATTTTCTTTATTTACATTTCAAATGCTATCCTGAAAGTTCCCCATACTCCCCCGCCCCTGCTCCCCTACCCACCCACTCCCACTTCTTGGCCCTGGCCTTCCCTTGTGCTGGGTCATATAAAGTTTGCAAGACTAGCCGGGCGTGGTGGCACACGCCTTTAATCCCAGCTCTTGGGAGGCAGAGGCAGGTGGATTTCTGAGTTCAAGGCCAGCCTGGTCTACAGGACAGCCAAGGTTACACAGAGAAACCCTGTCTCAAAACAACAACAACAACAAAAAAGTTTGCAAGACCAAGGGGACTCTCTTCCCAATGATGGCTGATTAGGCCATCTTCTGCTACATATGCAGCTAGAGACATGAGCTCATGGGGTACTGGTTAGTTCATATTATTGTTCCACCAACAGGGTTGCATCCCCCTTCAGCTCCTTGGGTACTTTCTCTAGCTCCTCCATTGGGGGCCCTGTGCTCCATCAATAGCTGACTGTCTTGCTGGACTTTTTGATGAAAGACATCATTGTTACTATTTTTATACTACATCTATAGTATGCTTCATTTAAATGTGATGGATATGTATAGAACTTGATCTTGCTCTATGCATTATAAGTGTTCTTTCCACATAGATCTCAGCTCTAGGCTCTCCTTGATCTATAATTATTTCCCAGTTTTTGTTTGTTTGTTTGTTTTGTTTTGTTTGTTTTGTTTTGTTTTGTTGTTTTTTCCGAGACAGGGTTTCTCTGTATAGTCCTGGCTGTCCTGGAACTAACTTTGTAGACCAGGCTGGCCTCGAACTCAGAAATCCACCTGTCTCTGCCTCCCAGTTATACTAATTGCCAATAATGGTGCTGACCTCCACAGAGTGGGTTGTATTAACCACCACGGTGTTCACCTTTATGTAGCAAATCTGTGACATTTACAAAACAGACCCTTTTCTCACATAAACCCTGATTTGCCTAGAAATATCTGGAAACTTTGGACATCTCCAGACCACACCCTGTAAGAAGAGTGAACATGAAATTTCCAGGGCTGACACATTCACTCGTAGCTAACCAGTATTAAGATCACTGACCTGAGTTATTTGTTTCCTCCAGTAGAGAAACAGTATTGATGCTTGCCTACAATGTGAGATTTCTACCGCCACCTAGTGGCTTACCCATACTTCCTACAATGGTGCTGTTCTGTTCTCAAGGACCTGTGCCCATACAACAATCCTTCTAATGTCCCTCAGTCATTCTGAGTTGTGGGGAAGCTTTGGGGCCTTTACTCTCATAAATTCATGCCTGCTGTAGACAGCTATATCCAAAATGCAACTTAACCCCCCTCGTTTCAAGCATTCATCCGAACTCAGACAAGCCCCCTGAATTGAGAATGTTCACCACCAATATATTATATTGGCTTTGTAATAAGTTACAAAGTTCAGGGAAACAAATGTCCTATATGTTTTTGTAAGCAAAAAGGATGTTATTGTTTAAATTTGTAACACTATAAGTATCAAAGTGATTTTTACTAATTACTAAACCATCAAGCTTTAAAGGGAAAGAAAGGGAAACAGCAAAAAAGTATCCATAATTTATTAGCTGATGAATCTGGGTAATCAGTATCATTTTATTTAAACTAACCTTTTTTGTAAATTTGAATATTATCAAAGCAAAATGAATTTATCAAAATTGATCAAGTACAATCTGACAGAATAAATAGAAGTGTTTAAATGGACAAAGTAAAAACTTATTGAATAATATCAAAATTTGATATGAAATTTAGCAATGTATACCAAAATCATATTAGAAAGATTAACATTGTAAAAAATAAGCTTAGATCATGTTTCAATACAGTGAGACTGTATTAGGAGAAGATGATTCTACAGTTTATCTAACAAGAGGAAGTCAAGAATTGCCAACATATTTAAGTAAAAAGTAAGAGAGGAAAGTAGTAATACAAGCTTGGTGACATCACTCAGTGGTAGAGAACTTGCTGGCATGTGTGAGACCTTAGTTTGAATCCCCAGTACTAAATTGAAAGTAACAAATCAAACACTGGTTTTTCCAATACGATAGAAAAAGGTAATTGTATTAGTTAAAAGGAAGGTAGACAATTTTATTGCCAGAAACCTTTAAATGTCATTTAAAAGTTATATTTCATTATATTCATCCTTAAAACTCAAAAACTTCTATTGAAATAAAGTCAAGTTGGGAAAAATTATCACTTGTATATAATGTAACAAAACTCACTTTGCTCTCCATTTAAGAAAGACATAAAATACTCATTGACCACAAAGCAAAATCATGAAAAGTATAACTACAATAAGGGAGAAATTTTAGTACACAAAAATATATCATGAAACTAATGAAAATGGGTAACTTGTGGGGAAATAATTTTGAATCTTAAAGGCAAGTATTCAGAACATATAAAGGTGACAGACAAAGTGCAAAGCACGCACCCCCACGCATGCAAATTCTTATATCGGAGGATGCACACTTTTGTAATATGAACTTGCAAGTTTTCCCAATATAAGATGGCATCTCTCGGGCATCCGGTGCCTTTCCCCACCCGAGGAGGGGTGTCTGCCTGGGAGCAGTCCCCAGGCCTGATCCGGCATCCGGTGCCTTTCCCCGCCCGAGAAGGGGTGTTCACACGGGAGCAGTCTCCAGACCTGAACAGGAAGGTGAGCCATCTTTGCTCTAGTGCACTGCCGGGAAGAGTGCGGACTGGGGAAGCCTCACAGCTTCTGGGAAGGATCCCGTGTCTGGTTCCGGTCATCCAGCGCCTTTCCCCACCCGAGGAGGGGTGTTCACCTGGGAGCAGTCCCCAGGCCTGATCCAGCATCTGGCGCCTTTCCCCGCCCGAGAAGGGGTGTTCACACGGGAGCAGTCTCCAGGCCTGAACCAGAAGGTGAGCCATCTTTGCTCCAGTGCACTGCTGGGGAGAGGGCAACTGGAGAAGTGTCACAGCTTTGGGAAGGATCCCATGTCTGGTTCCGGTCATCCAGTGCCTTTCCCACCAGAGGAGGGGTGTCTGCCCGGGAGCAGTCTCCGGGCCTGAACCGGCATCCCGCACCTTTACCGCCTGAGGAGGGGTGTCTGCCCAGGAGCAGTCTCCTGGC
>NC_034605.1:9456991-9459268 GCF_900095145.1 Mus pahari | reverse complement strand
CCAGCTATTGGATGGAACACAGGGTCCCCAATGGAGGAGCTAGAGAAAGTACCCAAGGAGCTGAAGGGGTCTGCAACCCTATAGGTGGAACAATAATATGAACTAAACAGTACCCCCTGAGCTTGTGTCTCTAGCTGCATATGTAGCAGAAGATGGCCTAATCGGCCATCACTGGGAATATAAGCCCCTTGGTCTTGCAAACTTTATATGACCCAGCACAAGGGAAGGCCTGCGCCAAGTAATGGGAGTAGGTGGGTAGGGGAGTAGGGGTGGGGGAGTATAGGGAACTTCCGGGATAGCATTTGAAATGTAAATAAAGAAAAAAAAAAGATGGTATCTCTCTCCCCATCTCTTGAGTCTTGCCTGGCCTGTGCAATGACACATAGAGCGATAGAGTGATTATGTAACAGTTTTAAGTCTACACATGAAATGAGTTTCCAAGTATTCAGTCCTAAACTGGGTGTGTAGCATACCTGTAATCCCAGTTCTTGGGAGGCTCAAGGTAGATAAAAGTGAGTCTGAGGATAGCCTGGATTGCGTACAGAGACTCTGCCTGGCAAAGTAAAAGTGGTAAAAAGATGTTAAAAATTAATTTATTTGTTTTAAACTTGTATATATAAATTGGGTGAATGGATAACTATTAAAAGTAACATTATTTTCCTACTTGAAAATAAAGATAATCCACACACTGGGTCAACACATGAATACTATTCTTTATGAGCATCAGCCACATGCACAAATAATGTTTTAATATAGGCTAAAAAAATCACATAGTCCACATCCCTCAGTGCAGGAAGTGAATTAAAGATATTCACTTGAACAAGACTACAGAGTATATTGCTGACTTAAAGATGAAACCCAGTCAATCCTAATCCTCTCCAGCTTTGCTCCCAGAGTGCTACTGTAGGGAAGAAAGTGCTCACACATGCACATGAAGTTCACATGACTAGGGAATGCCAAGTGCAGTCACTCAACACAAGGAAACTGGGAGTTTGCAAAGAGGGCTTCAAGAGAGAAACACTGTACAGGATTTCTGATGCCTATAGCCTGTTCTTCAAGTTCTTGATATGAGTCTCATTGAAACTCTTGGCAACAACCACAATCCCACACTGAATCAAATACCACAGAGAAATTAAATTATGGCTGGAGTTTGTGCATTTCTGTAATAGCACACACAAAAAAATAGATCTTCCAAAAGATATAGGGCATTCTTACCTATTCTGAAAATAAAAGGAATATTGACTATTTGAGGTCAAGATTTAATGTGTTAGGATGCTGAAAAAAACACATAAATGCACCCACTCTAGAGCCAGGACTCTTAAACGTGACTAAACAGGACTAAATCAGTAAAACTGTCATTATATGGAACAATTTCCAAACTCGTGATTTCCCTTCCTCCTTCGAGCCTGTTGAGATAATTCCAGAAAACTTGGAGTTACAAATATTATTTTATGTGTCTTAAGTCTTAGATATGGTTAAGTTGCAACCCTTATTACCAGTTCTTAGACTGTTGTGTGCTTAGAGCACCATAGCTAAACAGAACAATGTCTTTTGACTTGCAGTAATCCAGGAGCTTACTCTGGTTCAGATTGACGATGGCATTCTGTACGTGGGCAAAATAGAAAGATGTCAGATTACAAAAAATCCTCATGTGGCTATGAAAAAGAAGAGTTCATAAGGAAAAATTCATGCACTGGAGAGTCTATACTGTGTGAAATTGAAATAGAAAATCTAAACTTCAAGTAGTGAGTGGTTTTCTTTTAAACAGTAAAAAACATCTCTGAGACAAACTAACTCTGGACCACTGAATGCAGATACAACAAGGAAAGATGATCAAAGATGGGCCATGGGGAAGAAGCTCACTGAGCCTTGGATTTTGAATTTTTTGTACCATAAAGGAAGAAGTTTACAATTGGGGGTCACCATAACATGAGGAACTGTATTAAAGGTTGTAGAAGAAAATCATGAAGAAGGAAGACCAACAAGTGGACACTTCTTTCCTCCCCAAAATAGGGAATAAAATTCCCATAAAAGAAGTTGCAGAGGCAAAGTTTGGAGCTAAGATGAAAGGATGGACCATCCAGAGACTGCCCCACCCGGTGGTCCATCCCATAATCAGCCACCAAACACAGACACTATTGCATATGCCAGCAAGATTTTGCTGAAAGGATCNTGATATAGCTATCTCTTGTGAGGCTACGCCAGTGCCTGGCAAACACAGAAGTGGATGCCCACATTCAGCTATTGGATGGAACACAGGGCCCCCAATAGAGGAGC
>NC_034605.1:9447587-9456796 GCF_900095145.1 Mus pahari | reverse complement strand
TTCGGGATAGCATTTGAAATGTAAATGAAGAAAATATCTAATAAAATAATTTTTTAAAAAGTTGTAGCTTGGAAGTTTGAGAACTACTGATGTACGGTGACAGGTTTCCTTTTTTATTCTCACATTTGTATTTGTTAATTCACAGAATTTCCCTAGGTCTTAATAGGTATTCTATTTCACTTGCATTACTGTTTGATGCCAGTGTGATTTCCTCTGGAGAAACATCTGTCTGTCACTGAGAAAAATCTGTAGTTAGATGGTCATGTTCCCCAGCAACTAAGCAATTGCAGTCTCTGGCTACAGAATCAATGTTCTTAATAGTGTTAATTTCCCGAGCATATCAAAGTTCAAAGGTTAGAAATGGAATCTAAATATTATCTATCAAGGAACTGGGGATACAGCTTAGCTGATAGGTAGAGTGTTTGGTATAGTATGCACAAGAACTTAGATTTAATACCCAACACTGTTTATATTAAATCTGATAGCATATGACTGTTATTCCAGATCTTAAGAGATGGAGATAGAAAGATGAGAAATTCAAGACCATCCTCTACTACTTGGTGAGCTGCATGACACCTAGTCTCAAAAGTAAGCAAATGAATAAACAAATAAATACTGGGTCTGTGGACTTGTTTTAGTTATAAGAAGTATAAACTAAGATAAAAGAAACTATGGAAATAGAAAAGTATATAGGACACTTGGATTAGAGTTGCTCTAGAATAATTTTCTCTAAAATCAAAGATAATTGAGTCAAGAGAAATAAATGAATAGCAAAAATTCTCAGCTGTAGATTCTAGAATGTACAGAAACTCCTCAGGGTAATGAGTTCCATTTATAATTCTTTAAATTTATGTAATCATATACATAAATCCTGGGTCCACTAGGAAGTGTGACCCATTAATTCTTGGGGATCTGGATTCTTTTCAGAACACTAAATAAATGTGTTTACTGAGCAATCTATTTTCTGGGTCATAAGGTCAAACATTCTAATAAGCAACCTCAATCAATGTCCCTCAAAAGGCAACATTTTATGATTTATGTCTTTCATCTGGTGTCTGGTTGTAAGGTTTTGTTTTGTTTTTGTTTTAGTCCAGCATGTCAAAGGCCATACACAGGGGACTGAATCATGGGAAAACATCTATAATAAATATCATTTTTTGGTGCCTAAACAATATCAAGGTGGTTAAAATTTACACTAGTGCTAGACATGGACAAAGATTTATCATTTGTTTTGTTACATATTATTTTACAATATTAAATCACATACATTTACCAAGTACTGGCCATGTCCCAGGCACTATATTAACTCACTTTATTTACTTTTTTCTCTGTGAGTTATGTGGTATTATTCTTATTGACATTTACAGATAAGAAAATTAAGTCATGGGTTTTAAGGAATTATTCAATGTAACCCAGCCAACTAAAACAGAAAGTCCAAAACCACTCAGTATAAGCCTGCCCTGTTGAAGCACATCTGTCATCTCAGGAGCCAAAGGATTGAGGAAGGATAATCAAAAGTTTTAGGCCAACATAGCTAGTACCCTAGGACCCATTCAAAAATAAGATTTTACAGTCTGCTAGTACAGTGCTCATATCAGAGAAACATCATTTTATTTATTAAAATCCTGCCTGCGAGTCACCTAAATTTGTGTAGTTTTCAGATGGTAAAGGGCAAAATTTTTCAAACAAAAACATATCAATGAGTATGCTGATACATATCTATGACCCAGCCTTGGCTAAACAGCAAGTTCAAAGCCAGACCCATCTGAAAATTAAAATTAACTTTAAAATAAAAAAAATTAAAAGTAAGAAGAGGTTATTTTCAGGATTAATTTTTACACTGGAAGATGTAGACAAGTCATTGAATGTAAACAACCATGAACCATGAACAAGCTATATTTGTTACCAATGAAAAAGGATGGAACAGAAGAAAATGCTAAACTAATAAGTTTAAAAAATGTTAAACAGACACATTTCTAAAGACTTTTCCAAATACATCAACCTAATGTGATCAGGGTTCCTTGTTTTTCCTTGTTTTACCATAGGAATGGTTCCTATGACACATGCATTAATTTTTTTTATCAATTTATCTAGATTGAGCTAAATCATCAATAAGATTAATGGCCATGCTGACAGCTGAGGTAAGATGAGGATAAAGATGAGAATTGCTTATCTTCGTTGACACTGGGAAATGAATAAGAGGTCAAGGTAATCCAACTGAAGCATTTTGTGATTTTTTTTCAAGCAAGGTCTGACCACCTCTGGCCTATGACCCATGGAGAGAAGCTGCAAATGTTAGAGTCAAAGTCATGCTATATTAGTATATTGTCCAAATTTATGGGTTTTTTTAACCCAAAATTGAGACTTTTTCAGCTAATCAGAAACTGATAACCACAGAGCAAAAATATTCTGTCCACTCTTGAATTTTCTTTGTATAATCTATTAATGTCAAGTCTAATACATACTTGGATTTTATTAGCAAATCTATAGAATAATGGAATGAAATTATTAATATTTGTGTAAAATTTGGATATTATAATAATAACAATGATTCTCTGAATTATATTTCACGAGAGTTTACACAGAAGATTTTTTTCTTATTCTTTTATCCATTCACTCAATGAGAAATAGTTAATAGTTCTTTCATTTACAAGAATTAAGGGAAATATTTCTGACATTTTTAATATATATTGGACAAGATGCAAGAATCTAGCAATGCTTTATGAGATACACAGGAAGCAAATTTTGCTCTTCTCTAACACCTGACAAAAGAGAAAAATGGATGTTCAGAATCCATTTAGGATCATGTATTATAAATTTTGCAGGCAGATAGGTGGAACATGCGAATATAATCCTGAGTGAGGTAACCCAGAGCCAGAAAGGCATATATGGTATGTATTCACTTATAAATGGACATTAGCCATAAAGTACAGGACAACCATGCTGCAATTCAGAGACCCAAAGAAAATGGGTAATAAATTGAATTATGTGTGTTTAAGAAATGTGTACTTTTTTATGGTAAGGTTAAAATGTATGATTTTATTATTATTTTAATTTTGAGATTATAATATAGTGTCAACATTTCTCCCTTCTTTTTCCTCCCTCCAAACCCTCCCATATAACCCACCTTTTTCCCTTTCAACTTGATGCTTCTTTCTTCATTAGTTGTCATTAAATGAATATATATGTATAGCACAGGTACTTTATATCACAGGTATCTGCATATACATATATTCTTAAATATAATATGCTCCATTTGTATAATATTAATCCTATGTAACTTTTCAGGGTATTTGGTAGTGGATAACCAGTCAGTATGTTCTTGCCTGGACAAGACTATTTCTCACACACTAAGCACTTTTTACTTATATGTAGATCTCTGTGTAGCTTTTTTGGCTTGATTTGAATATTTCTTAAGGAACAAGGCTCCAAGGGACTCCTGAAACACACCTCTGGATTTGTGAGTCATGCTGGCATTTACAGAGGTAATTATTAGATCAACAGGACTCTGGCCAGACCATTGGATTAATCCATTGATTTCATCTTCCTACTGGGGAGTTGTGGAATGTAGGGGTAAAGAGGGACCCTGAGAGTGTACCTTAGTGTCCTTGAATTGTACTTTGCCCTAGCCCCTTCCTTCCTTGGCTTCTCTTCTCTCTGCCTCTCTTCCACCAAGAGAAGAGCTGCTGCCTCCACGTACCCCACCTTCATGTTCTGCTCAAGCCAAGCTGGCCAACCATGGACTGGAGTTGGGGAACTGTGAAGCAAATTAAAAAATATCAAACCTCCATTCCCTTCTTTGGTTCCTATGTGGTATTTTAATCACAGTAATGCAAACTTAATTAATGTGTTAACTGGGATGTGATTTGGAGCACATGAGGAACTCAAAAAACTTTATAACAAAATGTTACATAGAGAGGAAGTGATCTAAATAGATATCTCTCAAAAAATGAAAATATCCCACAGATAGTGAGTTATATGACACTCGGTGTGTCTAGCAATTATGTAGTGAGGGTGGGAACTAAGTTTCCCCTTTTGCACCTAGCTGCAAATGGGCTTGTTTCACACTTGAAACTGAAGTGAAGGCAATTCCAATAATTACAGTCATTAACTCCATGGTCAAACTCTCAACTTCCACTGATTCTATCTGTTTTCTTCTGAACTCCACAACCTTTTCTGAGGCAAAGGCACATCCCACACACATTCACAGTCTAAGAATTAAACAAACAGGAACTGGATAGATAACTGTGTGACTAAGATCATTTGCTTTATAACCATGAGAATTGCAGTTCAGATCCTCAGTACCTACATATAAGTCTGAGTGTGACTATGCATACCTATCATCCCAGAGCTGCCAGGGAGGGACATAGAAGGACCACTGGGATGCCTGCCAGCCAGTGTGGCTTCCACTACAGTAAGAAACTCAGTCTCAAAAAGTTAAGGCAGAGAGTAACAGAGCAATACTTACACAATTCTCCTTTAGTTCACACATGTTCTTATGCCACCCATGTATGCATTGCACATGCATAAACCCACACAAACACACCAAACATATACACATACCACACATGCATATTTATACATGCTTACACATATATGCAAATGCATGCATGTACACAACACATCTACATATATGTGTACACACCATCATATATACTCAAATTCACAAACATGCACACATAGACAAAACATATACATATATATGCATATACATACATCAGATTTGTAGACAAATGTATGCAATCATACACAATCACTTTCAGCAATTCAGACACACACCATTCGTCTCTCTCACAGACACATTAGCACATGCTGACACTTACACACACAAATACACATCAGTTTTTTACACAAATGTATACAGTAGCACACAATCACTCTCAGCAATCCAGATACACACTGAACAGACACTCATCTCTCTCACACACATTAGCACACACTGACTTATATGAACATGCTCAAACACACACATGCTAGCCCACTGATGTGCTTATACTCACTTATAATCACAGACACACATATTCATCTAAACATACACTAGTACAGTGCCCACTTATGAATAATAGTCCCACTCACTAAAATACTAAAACGCTTTACAAATACACTGCACACATTTCACACGCCTGAACACATAATGCACACATACCCACATATGGGAATGCATTCCTACAAACTCACTCATCTTCTCACATATACTCTCTCACACTAACACACTAATGTGACACAAACATAAACAAACTAAAAAACACACAATACAGACGTATTAGATTGTAAAGCTTGAGCTTGGGTATCCAGGATTGTGTTACAAGCACCTTTGCACACTCAGCCATCTTGCCATCCCAATTCTTACCCATATATTTACTTCTCTCGGTTTAAATTTCCACTTGGAAGAAGTTGACATAACCTTTTATTGTTAATGCAGAAAACTCAAGCTTCTCTAAGAGGTTCATTCATAATTTAAATGTACTTTCAGGTAACTACTTCTGTACTTACTGCTTAGAAATCTTTCACAGGGAAAATCTTGCACCAAACAGCACACTGAGAAATCCTCTTGCTCTGTGGTCTCTCCTAAACCCCCACTCATCAAGTTCTAAATTTATCAAGAGCTGCAAGAACTGGGCACTACTTCCTCTTCTCATCCCTTCATTCTCCAGTCTTTTATTCTCATTAGATTTAAACCATCAGTCAAATGAAATGTCACCATATCCCACTCTCGCTATGATCCCCTTCTAAGTAGATTTATGATCATTCTCCCACATTGTTCTCTCTTCATACCATCTACGTAGGACCAGTGTGCATAAGAGCAAATGGCTTTGCTTTTGCATACAGGGGTTGTTATACGTAAAAGCTGAATCCTTTTCTGCTCTACAGCAAATCTAGATAATTTCAGGTCTTCAGACCTTGCCGAGTGGTCTAATAACTCTTTGGAAGTGAGATCAGATTAAGAATTATCTATTCATTATTTGAAGTTCAGGGATTGTATTACTTCAGACTGAACATATCAGATTCTCATTTGACCTCCCTCTTCTCTGCTCCTGCTTTCCTATTTCCCTCCTTCTCCCTTCCCTGTGTGTTTTGTTTTGTGTTGTGTTGTGTTGTCTTGTTTAGTTTCTGTCTCCTATAAGACTCAGAATTCCTTAAATCTCTTAAGATGACCCTTTCCTGTTCAACGAGTTATACAAAAACAGAACTGAATCCTTGATAATTCCATCAGGCCTCACGGAGCAAGCAGGAAAGCAGTCCCTCTCCTGAGACACGGGCAGCTGCAGGTTTGTTAGCATGTTCTAATCTGTACTGTATGCATGACCTAACATAATCTCTGCCCTGCCCTGATTACATGCTGCGTGATGGGGCTGGGTTCTTCTACACCCAGATCTTGTTTACTTTTGAAGAAAAGATATCAAAATCACAAAAAAGTTTAAAGTAGGTTAGCTGATATCTGTTTGAGTTTAGACAGCTTGCAACTTCTTTATAATCCAATCCACATTTACATATACCAGTGACATTGGGCATAAATATTCTCCCTGTCTCCTCTACATTTCATCCATCTTGCTCATATCTTCTATCTTATGTGACTTCTGTCCCTGTGGTCAAAAAGCATATGGTGAGCCTTTTGTGTCTGCTTCTCATATTCTCTGGCCACAAATAATTTTCCTCACAGCTAAAGCTCACCTTTACTGATTCTCTGTCTCCAAGAGGAAGAAGGCACCATAGATGGTATCACACTTGGCAACCATTCCATGATTATTGCAGAAAATGCTACATAGAGAAAAATGACTCATTAGGAGAGTTTTGAGTCTAAGCACTGTTTAGCATATGCTCTATCTACAAAGTCAGAGTTTACTCCAGAGATATTGAGTGGTCAGCCATCTGGTGTTTAGCCCTTCCTTCAAAGTATCTGAATCCCATAAAGGCACAAGTGGAGTTTGGGGTATATCTCATCTGGTAAGGTGCTGTCCTCACGTGTGCAAAGTCCTGTGTTTGATCTCTAGCACTAGATAAGCAGGAATATTAGCTCATGCCTATAGTCCTTGCACTCAGGAGACAGAAGTTCAAGGTCACCCTTGGCCACTTAGCAAAGGTAGAAGACAGTCTGGCTACATGAGACCCTACATCAAAAAAATTTTTTAGACAAAATAATAAAGGCAGAAGTGGCCAAGATTTTTGTGATGTCTCCCTCTCCTTTCTCCTTTAACACAAGAAGTTATCACAACCCAAAGTCCTTCACAAAGTCCTTTGGTCTGAGTTCAACCTTTAATCTGTGTACTTGGCTGGAAATAATGTGTCATTGGAGGTGACAGTGCTGATAGCCACAACCATAAACTAACTTCATAAACAAACTTCTCAAATTGGCATAAAGTACAGAATGTACCCTGTGCTTGAGGAGTCTTCAGATTGGCTATAAACACCACACCCTCCATATAATTCATGAACTCTTACCTATGCTAGTCTCAGCCTGAACTTGAAACAAACCTGGAAAACAGCTTATAGTAGTCAATTGCTTCTTTTTTTCTTGTCTTCAGATTCTACAAATGATCCAGAAATCAGAACCCCTTGTTCTTATAATGACCCTATAAATTTGTGCTGTTCTGTGCATGTTACTAGCTTGATTAACTCTTTCAATAATGCATGCAGATATCAAAATTCCTCAATTCTTGTTGTGTTCCAGTCCCTAGAGTGTGTGGATATTCCTCTGCCCAGCCATAGGCAACCACTGTCAGAAGACCAACAGCCTGCCCACAGATCTCTCTGATCTCACAGACCATCCCTCTCCTGACTCTTCCCTACATCCCAGCCTCCAACATCAGCAGAATTCCCTGTGAACATACCAACCAAAGAGGGAGACAAAACAGGAAACACACAGCCATAACACTCTCTTAAAATCCAGCAAAGAAACAGAAACCAAGGAACAAAGCACACACACACACACACACACATACACAAAACAAAGACAAACCCAGAAACCAACACCTAGTCCTGTAATCACACCAAACCCAGATACCCAGACACCAGTATAAGAACATGGGAATGGCAAGGACACTATGTTTCTACTAGATTCCAGATATCCTACCACAACAGGCACTGAATACTCCAACATAACTGAAACATAAGAAAAAGACCTTAAAACCAACTATGTGAAGATGATAAAAGTCATTACGGAGAAAATGAATAAATCTCTTAAAGAAATTCAAAAAATACAAATAGACAATTGGAGGAAATGAATAAAATCTTTAAAGAAAGCCAAAAAAATCAAACAAACTAAAACCCACAAACAAACAGTTGAAGTAAACAAAGTTCAAAGTCTATAATAATAATAAAGAAAACACAAATTTAGAGTATTCTGAAAATGAAAAAAATTAAGAATTTGAACAGGAACTACAGAGGCAAGCTTTACCAACAGAATATAAAAGATGGAAAAGAGAATCTCAAATATTGAAGACATGATAAAAGAAATGCATACATCAGGCTGGGAAAAATTTAAATCTAAAAATTTTATGACACAAAACACCCAGGAAATGTCAGACACTATGAAAGACAAGACCTAAGAGAAGAACCCTGAGTCAAAGGCCTAGAAAATATTTTTCAACAAAATCATACAAGAAAAGTTCCCTAACAAAAATAAGGAGATGCCTATGAAGGTGTACAAAACATACAGAACATGAAATTGATCAAACCCAAAGAGAAATCTCCCTCAGCACATAAAAATTAAAACACAAAGCATATAGAACAAAGAAAAATATTAAAAATTACAAAGGAAAAAGACCAAGCAACATAAAAGCAGGTCTATTAAAAATATACCTGAGTTTTCCATG
Organism: Mus pahari; assembly: GCF_900095145.1. Lineage (NCBI taxonomy): Eukaryota > Metazoa > Chordata > Mammalia > Rodentia > Muridae > Mus > Mus pahari. Next base: position 9,447,983 of record NC_034605.1, on the reverse strand, counting down.
GAGACTCTAAAAACCAGAAGGGCCTCAATAGAAATGCTACAGATTCTAAGAAACCAGAGATACCAGCTCAGTCTACCATACCAAGTAAAACTCTCAATCACCACAGATAGAGAAAGTAAGCTATTCCATAATAAAGTTCAATTTAAACAATATCTATCTACCAATTCAGTCCTTCAGAAGGTACTAGAAGGAAAACTCAAATCTACACCCATGAAAACACATGTCTCACCAGTAAAACCTAGAGAAGATACAGACACACACACACACACACACTCACACACACGAACAAAAAAGCACAGGGCCAGATCCATCCATTTGTCTAAGAATTTCATAAATTCATTGTTTTTAATAGCTGTGTAGTACTCCATTGTGTAAATGTACCACAGTTTCTGTATC
>NC_034605.1:9435495-9446482 GCF_900095145.1 Mus pahari | reverse complement strand
GTGTGAGTTTCTGACAAAACTCACTTTAATCAGGTCTGGGTTCATCCTGAGAGGCAGGCTGGCCTGAAATGGAATGTTCGAGAGAAAAATGGAGCCAGGACAAATATTTTCTGATCGAGGCTCAAAGTTTAACGTAGGAACTCAGTTTATATAGCGTGGGGAAAAAACCCCAGTCCCCCAACCCCCAGTCTTTGAAGGCACAGGTGAATGTCCATGGGCGAGCCCAAGGATCAGGGAACAGATGAATGTCCATAGGTGTAGGCGGGTCCAAAGGATGTTGTCTTCTGGGACAAAAGGTCTTCTCAGCAGGCAGTGGAGACAAGGCACAGGTGAGCAGCTCTGGTGGATCTGAAGGTTACTGCCAGTGGATCTTAGCACCTGCAGGGGGCTAGGTATTGAAGGACAGTGATTAGTGTAAACAGAAAGGTAGGCTTGGTGGATAACTGCAGGTGGTCCAGTAGCGACAGAGAGCTGGGAGACCCCAACACATAGGTATGTGGGTTCATTTCTGGGTCTTCAATTCTATTCCATTGATCTACCTGTCTGTCCTGTACCAGTACCATGCAATTTTTATCACAATTGCTCTGTAGTACAGTTTAAGGTCAGGCATGGTGATTCTACCAGAGGTTCTTTTATTGTTGAGAATAGTTTTTGCTATCCTAGGTTTTTTGTTATTCCAGATTAATTTGCAAATTGCCCTTTCTAACTCAGTGAAGAATTGAGTTGGCATTTTGATGGGGATTGCATTGAATCTGNAGATTGCTTTCGGCAATATAGCCATTTGGACTATATTAATCCTGCCAACCCATTAGCATGGGAGATCTTTCTATCTCCTGAGATCTTCTTTGATTTCTTTCTTCAGAGACTTGGAGTTCTTATCATACAGATCTTTCACTTCCTTAGTGAGAGTCACACCAAGGTATTTTATATTATTTGGGACTAATGTGCAGGGTTTTATTTCCCTAATTTCTTTCTCAGCCTGTTTATCCTTTTTGTACAGAAAGGTCACTGATTTGTTTGAGTTAATTTTATATCCAGCTACTGCACTAAAGCTGTTTATCAGGTTTAGGAGTACATCCTAAGTGAGATAACCCAATCACAAAAGAACACACTTGATATGCACTCACTGATAAGTGGATATTAGCCCAGAAGCCTAGAATACCCAAGATACAATTTGCAAAACACATGAAACTCAAGAAGAAGGAAGACTATCCAGAGACTACCCCACCTGGGGATCTATCCCATAATCAGCCACCAAACCCAGACACTATTGCATATGCCAGCAAGATTTTGCTGAAGGGACCCTGATATAGCGGCCTCTTGTGAGGCTATGCCAGTGCCTGGCAAACACAGAAGTGGATGCTCACAGTCAGCTATTGGATGGAACACAGGGCCCCCAATGGAGGAGGTAGAAAAAGTACTCAAGGAGCTGAAGGGGTCTGCAACCCTATAGGAGGAACAACAATATGAACTAACCAGTACCCCCAGAGCTCGTGTCTCTAGCTGCATATGTAGCAGAAGATGGCCTAGTCGGTCATCATTGGGAAGAGAGGCCTCTTGGTCTTGCAAACTTTATATGCCCCAGTACAGGGGAATGCCAGGGCCAAGAAGTGGGTGTGGGTCAGTAGAGGAGCAGGGCAGGGGGAGGGTATAGGGAACTTTTGGGATAGCATTTGAAATGTAAATAAAGAAAATATCTAATAAAAAAACTATAGAAGAAGAAGAAGAAGAAGAAGAAGAAGGACCAAAGTGATTTAAAAAAAAGTAATTAAAAAAAAAAAAAAAAAGCCCAGGACCAGAGAGTTTTACCACAGAATTCTACCAGATTTCTAAAGAACTAAAGTCAATACTCTTTGAGTTATTCCACAAAATAGAAACAGGAATTTTTGCCCAATTCATTTTATGCAGTCACAGTTATCCTGATAACCAAACCACGTAAAAACTCACCAATGAAAGAGAATTACAGACCAAATTCCCTTACAAAAATACTAAAATACTTGCAAGTTAAGTCTAAGAACACACTTAGAAGCTTGTCAACTATTATCAAGTAATCAGAGATGCATAGAGAGTTCAATAAATGAAAATCAGTGAATATAATCCATTATATAAATGAACCGAAAGGGAGAAAAACACCTGATTATCTCAATAGATTTAGAAAAGGCCTTTGACAAAATCCAACACCGCTTCATGCTAAAGATACTAGAGTGGTTGTTTGTTTGTTTGTTTGGTTGGTTGGTTGGTTGGTTGGTTGGTTGGTTTGGTTTGGTTTTTACGCAGTAGTCTGTAGTTTGAACTTTGAACAAAGCTATATCAGACTGGTGATACAAGGTTTATTTTCCTTCTTCCTTCTGCAGAAAACGCCTGCAGAATCTCACTAAGACTGAGACTTTTTGTTCTCTCTTTCCCAGAACTCCTCACTTTGCAAGTGCTTCTACCTCTAGACACAGCCTCTCCAGGTGCACAGCCAGCTCTGCAGCCCGTTCAGAAATGAGAGCACTGAGTGACCGCTTTTGCTTTCGCATATTAACTATGTTTTGTTTCTCAGGTCCTTTCATTTCCAACTGCATTTTTCCCACTGCTCAGCCAGTCTTCCAACCTTTTTTGAAACAGAATGTAACATGTAAAGAAGAAAAAGAAAAAAAAAACATAAAGTCTCTTCTGGGAGCCAAGCAGGGAGTATCCCAACAATATTAGCCCCAATAAAAATTTTATGGCCTCTTAAAAAAACATTTGTATTTAAAAAAAAAGAAAAAGATTTTTATGGCCACTTCATTCCCTGCTGTTTCCTCTACAGCATTTGAAATCAAATTTCCTAGATAGAAACCTTGGCATTTGAAAATGTGAATATCGAATGTTAAAAAGGCATTAGACCATTAAAGGCACAAGCAGAGATTATGGACAAATGGATAAAGGATATGACAGATATTGTATCTAACATGTACCATGCTCATATAATGGGTCATCTTATAGCTAGAGGTCCCCAATATCAAAATGTCCAGTGCTTCATTTGTGGTAATAATGGTAATTTGCAAAAAGACTGTGACTAAGCCACCAAAGGTCTCAGATTTCAAAATGCTCGGTGCTTTAATTGTGGAAAATATGCTCACTTGCAACAAAATTGTGAACAAGTTATCTCTAAGGGGAATGGTTTTTCTAGATTTAAACCAGAAAGAAAGACTAGGCTTTCCAGGAATATGCTGGTGATGTGGCAAGGATTTCCACTGGACCAATGAGAGATAAAGTAAGGTGTTTACCTGTGGCCAAAAATCAATGTTATAAAATAGCTACTGGAATTTATGGTCCTTTGCCCTAAGAAACAGTAGGGATGATCTCAGGAAGGCATGGGCTGACTTCCCTAGGATTCATAGTGATCAGAGAAATGCAAATAGAAATGACCCTGAGATTCCACCTGACAGCAGTCAAAATGACTAAGGTAAAAACCTCAGGTGACAGCACATGTTGGTGAGGATGTGGAGAAAGAGGAACACTCCTCCTTTGCTGGTGGGACTGAAACCTGGTACAATCACTCTGGAAATCAATCTGGAGGTTCCTCAGAAAACTGGAAATAGATCTACCTGAAGACCCAGCTATACCACTCTTGGGCATATACCCAAAAATTGTCCCACCATACCATAGGGCCACATGCTCCATTTTGTCCACAGTGGCTTTATCTGTGATAGTCAGAAGCTGGAAACAACCCAGATCTCCCACAACAAAATAATGGATACAGAAAATGTGGTTCATTTACACAATGGACTACTATTCATCTATTAAGAAAGAGGACATCCTGAGTTTGGCAGGCAAATGGGTTGAACTAGAAAATATCATCCTGAGTGAGGTAACTCAAACCCAAAAGGACATGTATGATATGTACTCACTAATAAGTAGATATTAGTCAAAAAAAAGTACAGAATATATAGGATGCAACCTGCAGCACTCAAGAAGGTTAACAAGCCAAAGGGCCAAAGTGAGGATGCTTCAATCCCACTTGGGAGGCAGAGGAAAGTAATCATTGGAGGCAGAGGTAGAGAGGGACCTGGGTGGGAGATGGGAGGGAAAGGGGGGGACATGATCAAGTAAGGGGTGTGAGAGATGGGAGAGAAGCCCTGATGACCATCTGAATGAATGGAAACATGCAACCTCAGGAGGTGAGGAGACCCTCTAGCCAGAAACCTGGAGGTGAAAGGCTCTCAGGACTTAAAGGGATGGACCTTAGATGAAATTCCCAACAGTAGGGAGAGGGAACTTATAGAGTCCACCTCCAATAGGAAGACAGTGCATCAACTGGAGGGATGGAGTTGCCATCCCACAGTCAAAAATTCTCACCTAGAATTGTTCCTGTCTAAAAGAACTGCAGGGACAAAAATGGAGAAGAGACTGAGGAAAAAGAGGTCCAGTGACACGCCCTAATTGGGATACATCTCAAGGGGAGGCTCCAAGGCCTGACACTATTACTGATGCTGTGGTGTGCTTACAGACAGGAGCCTAGTATGGCTGTCCTCCGAGAGGCCCAACAAGCAGCTGACTGAGACAGGAGCAGATATTTACACCCAACCAATGGACTGAAGTCAGGGACACCTGTGGTTGAATTAGGGAAAAGCTGGAAGAAACTGAGGAGGAGGACCTAACTAACCTGAACCCCTGAGATCTCTCAGACACTGAGCCACCAACCAGGCAGCATACACTAGCTGGTTCAAGGCCCCGGCACATTTACAGCAGAGAACTGACTGGTTTAGTCTCAGTGAGAGAAGACAGGCCTAACCCTAAAGAGTGAAAAAGAAGAAGAACCCACAAAGTAGCAAAAATCATCTAGAGTTGACCATCCAGCACCCCTCTGGTACTCTTTGAGGCAGAGGCATTCCCATGTGTGTTTTTTGGGGGGCTATGGCTGGTCCTCTTCTGATCCCACCTTTCCCAATTCTTGGAGCTACAATCCTGCAGTTTCCTTAGACCCAACTGATATATTGTGCTCATTCTTCCTCTTTGCCTGCCTTCCCTATAATACCTGAATCAGTTTCTGAAACATCTATCCCCTATGCTTGCTTTCTCTATGGTCAAACTAGAGAATACTGTCAATATACTCCAGAGACTTATAGAGGTTGCCCTCATTGATCCTATAGGAAACATGGTGTATATTCAGCAAGGTGTTCCACCTTTTATGTACAATGGAGGATTTTTTTTTAATATCCTAATTAAGGATCCACAGCACCTAGTGGCTTGACCATACTTCCTACAATGGTGCTGTTCTGATTTCAAGGACCTGTGCCCATACAACAATCCTTCTAATGGGAACCATGAGTAAGCTTCACTATAGCTTTATCACAACTGTCCATCAGGAACAATCAAAATACAAAGGGTATATATCCCACTCTCTCAATCCCTAGGGATAGACATGGTAATAGAGGTTGCCCAACATTCTTCAAAGGTCCTTACATCTTTAACGTCACCCCTCTTAAACAATATCGATCCCACTTCTCTGTCATTATGATCATCCCATCTGTTGCTTCAGACCTTAACATCTGCATATTAGTTACTAAACAATACTCTGCCTGGCTGCTTTGGAGAATGCTGGTTGTATGTCCCTCTAGGGTCAAACTCACAACCACCATTCATAGTCTCTCCCCTTGGTCTGTTAGACTCACACCTTTCTGTTTATTATCTGCTCTGAGTCAAATACCACTATTACCCCTTATCTCTCCCAGATCTCTCTTTCTCTCTTCAGAATTACAAACTGCTTTAATTCCTCAAGGACATACTAAATGGGCACACTGTATTCCTCAGACCGTAATGATACCTAGACCCCTCTACATTGAGAACTGGCCCTTATGTCCTAACATTCACCATGCCTTGATCTTCTGCCACACTTAAGTTTAAACCTGCCTACCCTCTGGGTGGTTTGAGTCTTGTGACCGTGTGTTTCTTTGCCCATAATGAAGAGTAGTACCAAGTGAGGGACTCTTGCCAGTTCCCATTACAAGGCTCATAGACACACAGCATGGCAAACAAGTGGTTCATGTTGTACCCTTTCCTTCTGCCCTGAGAATAACTGTTGGCATTGCTACTACTACTACTACTACTACTACTACTACTACTACTACTACAAAAAAAAAAAAAAAAAAAAAGACTGACTACTTTCCTAACTATCTACAGTAGTTATTCTCTCAGTTTCCAGAATCTCCAATGGATGGCTCAGACCATACTCACTCTCCAGGGCCAAATAGAGTAACACTACCTGCCATGGTGTTACAAAATTGACAAGGATTAAGTTTACTAACAGATCTCCCAAAACTTAAGGGGCAGCTTGATAGCTTGATACTACTGTGGGGCACCTGGAAGGAGAAGCCCATGTGGAATGTCTGGCTAAAGTTCTTGTCACACTTTCTGCAAATGTAAAACGTAAAAAAATGTAAAAAAATGCAAATGTGTCTGTGGGCACATGCTGGTGTCCTCCACAAAATACTAGCTGCTGTCAGGAAACTCCGAGGGCTTCTTGCCCGTGGGTGAACATTGATAGAGCGGTGGTGTAAGATTTTACCAAACTCTAGACAAGTCATTTGCTCAAGTGGATGCTCTTGTGTTCAGTGAACTTGGTACTCTCACTAAAGCAAGAAGCCCTCAGTCTGCCTGTAATGTGGCAAAGTCTTTGCCATTAATTCTCAACATTCTGCAGCACCAATAGATGTATCAAGGCAGAAACTTCTGCAGATATCCCTGGTTGCAATTTTAATCCAAACTTTGTCTCTAGGTTTGGTCCTCAAGAAGCCTGAAAAGATGAGAAGTTTTAGGCAGACCTCTTTTAGACATCCCTACAGTGGTTTAATTAACAGCTAATAATAGCTGATTCACAAATGTTATCTGAGTTGAGGCAGAAACTCCAGACTAGAACAACAAAGGAACATACACTAGAGTGTGGCTACGACCTTCAAAGAGACAAGATTATTTTAAAGGTCCTTGTCTTAGTTAGATCTTCCATTGCTGTGATGAAACAGCATGACCATGCTAACTCTTTTTTGTTGTTGTTTGTTTGTTTGTTTGTTTCCATGCTAACTTTTATGAAGGAAAACATGTGACTAAGGCTGGCTGAGAATTTCAGAGGCTTAGTCCATTAGTCTATTTATCATGATGGTGGGAAACATGGTGGTATGCAGGCAGACATGGTGCTGGAAAAGGAGCAGCATCTAGATTGACAGGCAGCAGGAAGTGATTAGCACACTGGACTAGCTTAAATATCTGAGATCTCAAAGCCCACCCCTACAGTAACATACTTCTTCCAACAAGGCTATACCTCCTAATAGTGCCACTTCCTGTGGGTAAAGCATCAAATGGACGAGTCTGTGGAGGAGGCGATACCCATTCAAACCACCAAAGTCCTTTCCCGTGAGATTACATTCAGAATGTCCATTAGCAAGAGACAAGTTTTTAGATGTTCAAAGCCACATAGCCCTAACCTGTCTGCTTCAAGATAGGTTAACCATAATGGAAGCCACAACTACTTTTTCCCAGAAGAAAAGTCCCTGTGAGGACTACAGTAGCAAGAGGTTGGAAGTTGACCAAAGGGGATCATAAAGAAGGCTATGTTCTGGTAAAAAGAACCACAGAATTTGAACTTGGGATTGTCACATAAACTCTGGGATTAGGATACTCTTGAAAGGACTCTCACATGAGGATGCTCCTGAGGTCATAAAAAAAAAAGAAACATACTTTGAATTCAGGATGCTTTATGGTATTTCTGGGCATGAACAAATGCCCAAGGTTTGTTATCTGGCCCTTGCCTAGTTCTCAGTCTCTTACCTCAAAATTCCCCCTAACTTCCCACCCTTTCCCTTCCTCATTCCTACCAACGGAAGAATACTGAAGACTTCCAGACTTCAGAGATTCATTGTGGCCTTCCTGTCTGACATAAGGACAGGTTTCCCATACAGATGTATGTCTCCTGATAAAATTGGTGTATGTGGGAGTCAGGAGATTTCCCAGAGCATCACAGAATCTTATCAGAATACAGTCTGAGCAGTGAGGGACTGGCTGTTTTCCTGAGAGGGATGGACTAACCTTTTATGGTTGAGGATAGAGTTTTCTGTTTCTAAAACCTACTAACTCCTTTGTGACAGTCCTTTCATCCTCCACCCCAACCTCCTGGTCCCTACTCTCCAGTTTTGCGGCCATTGATCTAGCTTTCTGCATCTAGAACTAAAACTGTATAGAGTAAGAGGCAAGAACATCAAGTTACCCCACCTTAGTTTCTAACAGTGTTCAGGTTTGTCTCCTTCCTACCATTATGCTCCATTATGTTCATCTGGGTCTCAGTTTCTTTATCTGTGAAATGTGCAGTCTACCTCAACATGCTGTGAATATTCTGTGAATATACCTACCTTCATAAATTACCTGGTTAGGAGTGTGACTCAGTAGGCTTCAATTCTTCTCAAGTCTGGTGTCTTTTTGGTGGTATCATTCAAAAAGTATTATGTCAGCTCACGGGTCAGCTTCTCAGATAACTGAAATGAACTAGATAATCCTAGAGTAGCCTATTGTCCCTTAAAGGAAATGGGCCAGTAATTAGAGTAAATGATACTGGCATTGGAGAAGATGTGTCAACTGGAGCAAAACTGAAAGACTTCACCCAGGTGACATAGAATTAACAGCTCTGGCTCCTCAAGCTGGGTAGAAGAAACTTCCTCCAAGGAGTGAGTAATTTTAAAAAGTGATTCCTAATGTGTTCCCTTCAACTGTACTTCAAAAATCAAAAGTTAAAAACAAACAAAACAAACAAACAAAAAGTAACCCAAGGTTTGTATTTAATACCTGAGTGCACCACAAACATTGTTGGTACACAACACATAGTTGTTATGATTGGAAAAATACAACTAAAATATATGTATCTTAGCAATGTAAAGTTTATATAAGGTGAATTGAAAAGAATATTTGAATCAGATGGATGATATGGAAAGAAGATGAAACAAACAAAGAGTGTTGGCACATTCGTGCTTATTGTTGTTCTATTCATAATAGCAAGGAATTAGAACCAGCCCAGAAGTCCACCAATAGATGAACAGACAATGATATTGTGTACATACAAACAATAGAATGTTATTCAGCTGAAAATAAAAGATGAAAAAACAGATAGACCTCTAAAGTATAACATGACTTAGGGATATGGAAAGGAAAGGGCTATTTATTCACACACACACACACACACACACACACACACACACACACACACTCCAATGTAAGTATGGGTAAAGTCTCAAAATTTAGAAAGGAGACCAGGATATGGTAACGCTATGTGATGAGAGAGGACAGAATGTAGGCAGGACACATGGTTCAGGAAGGACAATAGAAAGTTAATATTGTTTAGTTTAAACTCTATCATAGGGGTATTTTTACATGGTTGGATATGTGAACTACACACACCTGTGTATCAAAGTAACAAAAACTATTTTACATTCCAGAAGAACCCAATATGTGAAGCAGATACTGTACTAGTCTTGGATTTTTTTTTTTAATTCTATTGACCGTCTGTGCAATGGAAATTGTATGTGGTTAGTCCCTGAACACATTTAACATATTGACCCATTCCAACTGATTTACCTGTTTTCTATTTTTTCCCAAGGCTCTTGAGGAAATCCTACACATTTTACTACCCAATTAAACCAGATTAAAAGTCAGGGAGTAGTACCACTCCCTTTTAAACTTAAAGATAAGTTCACAAAATAAAATATGTAAAAACTGAAGTCTGCAGGATTGAGCTACAAAATTTATATATTCTAAATATTGTTTCTTTTGTAACATGAGCAATACTTACTGAAATATTTTCACAAGTAATTTTCTACTTGTTTATTTTTTACATGGCATAGTTTTATGAATAAATACTTCTACCATTTGTGTGTGTGTGCGCACGTGTGTGTGTGTGCGCACGTGTGTGTGTGTGTGTGTGTGTGTGTGTGTGTGTGTGTGTGTGTGTGTGTCTGCGTAACTCTGGTTTGGTTTTTGAAACATGTTCATATGTAGCTCAGCTGGCTAGTTGTGAAGTCTAGACAAACATCAAACTTGCAGTCCATCCTGCATCAGCCTGCTGACTGCTGGGATTCTCTGTGTGGCACCACACCTTTCCTAATTCTTGTTTTGTTTTTGTCTTTTCCCCATAATAAGCCAAGTTCTCCCATCATTCACAGGCTGGCCTTGAAACTACAATGTAGCTGAGGATGACTTTTAAATCCTGATATTCCTTTCTTTGCCTTCCAAGTGCTAAAATTTCAGATGTGTGCCAACATGCCTGGATCTACTCTTATAGTAATGAAAATCTTCATGCCTGTTCTCCATGCTTCATGAATGTGTTGACCTTCTCTATATGGGAAACATAAAAATAATCTTTAATACTTTTGAAAACATTATGGTATTTTCTGCTGAGTAAATGTTTAACTATACTGTAACCAGTTCATTAATATGTGAAATAATTATGTCGACATACACTGACTATTTGCAAATATGCATAGCCAGAGTAGTATGTTTCCCATCAGAGACAGCCACTCAGACATTCTCCGTAGCCAATTGAAAGCCTCTGCTCCAGCTGACTAGGACCACTACACTAGGTAGTAGTAGTCCTGAACATTTAGTGCAGGGCTGAACATTTAGACCAAGGTTCTTTTAAAGATTAAAAAAATAACTATATTTTGTTCTTTGGTTCAGCAGTTTCTTGGAAATTTTAAGCAGTTTAACAGAAGCTGAGATAATGGCTGGGGCATGCTGACCTTAGGCTCCTACAATAGAAAGTTGAATAATTTTTCACAGCGCTTCCCATCAAGGAGGGCAACTTCTAGTTAAACCTAAAATGGCCTCAGTAAGAATACAAGATAGATAAACTTCTGCCCTGTATCCATGTTACAATGGCCTCTCTTATTCTAACTGGCATATTTAATTTTGTTGTATACGTGTACATGCATGTGTGGATGTGTGGAAGAGAGAGGACAACATTAGTCGGTATTTTTTTTTT
>NC_034605.1:9427349-9433763 GCF_900095145.1 Mus pahari | reverse complement strand
CAGCACCATTTGTTGAAAGGGCTTCCCCCCACTCCAGATGGTTTTAGCTCCCTTGTCAAAAATCAAGTGACCATAGGTGTGTGGGTTCATTTCTGGGTCTTCAATTCTACTCCATTGATCTACCTGTCTTTTGCTGTACCAGTACCATGCAGTTTTTAATCACTATTGCTCTGTAGTACAGCTTGAGGTCAGGCATGGTGATTCCAACAGATGTTCCTTTATTGTGGAGAAGAGTTTTCCATATCCTAGGCTTTTTTATTCTTATTCCAGATGATTTTGCAAATTGCACTTTCTAACTCTATGAAGAATTGAGTTGGAATTTTGATGGGGATTGCATTGAATCTGTAGATTGCTTTCGGCAAGATAGCCATTTTGACTATATTAANCCTGCCAATCCATGAGCATGGGAGATCTTTCCATCTTCTGAGATCTTCTTCAATTTCTTTCTTCAGAGACTTAAAAGTTTTATTATACAGATCTTTCACTTCCTTAGTTAGAGTCACACCAAGGTATTTTACACTATTTGTGACTATTGTGAAGGGTGTTGTTTTCCTAATTTCTTTCTCAGCCTGTTTACCCTTTATATAGAGAAAGGCCACTGATTTGTTTGAGTTAATTTATATCCAGCTACTGCACCGAAGCTGTTTATCATGTCTAGGAGTTCCCTGGTGGGATTCTTGGGGACACATATATACTATCATATCATCTACAAATAGTGATATTTTGACTTCTTCCTTTCCAATTTGATCTCCTTTTTTTGTCTAATTGCTCTGGCTAGGACTTCAAGTACTATATTAAGTAGGTAGATAGAGAGTGGGCAGCCTTTTCTAGTCCCAGATTTTATTAGGGTTGCTTCAAGTTTCTCTCCACTTAATTTGATGTTGTCTACTGATTTGCTGTATATTACTTTTATTATATTCAGGTATGGGCCTTGAATGCCTGATTGTTTCAAGACTTTTATCATGGATGGGTGTTGGATTTTGTCAAATGCTTTCTCAGCGTCTAATGAGATGATCATGTGATTTTTGTCTTTGAGTTTGTTTATATTGTGGATTACATTGATGGATTTCCATATATTAAACCATCCCTGCATCCCTGAGATAAAGCCTATTTGATCCTGATGGATGATAGTTTTGATATGGTCTTTGATTCAATTTGCGAGGATTTTACTGAGTATTTTTGCATCAATATTCATAAGGGAAATTGGTCTGAAGGTCTCTTTCATTTTTGGGTCTTTGTGTGGTTTAGGTATGAGAGTAATTGTGGCTTCACAGACTGAATTGAGCAGAGTACCTTCTGTTTCTATTCTGTGGAATAGTTTGAGGAGAATTGGAATTAGGTACTCTTTGAAGGTCTAATAGAACTCTGCACTAAACCCATCTGGTCATGGGCTTTTATTGGTTGGAAGACTATTAATGACTTTATATTTCTTTAGAGGATATGGGACTGTTTAGATCATTAATGTGATCCTGATTTAACTTTGGTACCTGATATCTGTCTAGAAAATTGTCCATTTCATCCAGGTTTCCTGTTTTGCTGAGTATGGGCTTTTGTAGTAGGATATGATGATTTTTTTGATTTCCTCAAATTCTGTTGTTATATCTCCCTTTTCATTTCTGATTTGGTTAATTAGGATACTGTCCCTGTGCCCTCTAGTTAGTCTGGCTAGGGGTTTATCTATCTTGTTGATTTTCTCAAAGAATCAACTCTGGGTATGGTTGATTCTTTGTATAGTTCTTTTTGTTTTCACTTTGTTGATTTCTGCCCTGAGTTTGATNATTTCCTGCCATCTACTCCTCTTAGGTGAATTTGCTTTCTTTTGTTCTAGAGCTTTTAGTTGTGCTGTCAAGCTGCTAGTGTATGCTCTCTCCAGTTTCTTTCACAGCACTTAGAGTTATGAGTTTTCCTCTTAGGAATGATTTCATTGTGTCCCATAAGTTTGGGTATGTTGTGGCTTCATTTTCTTTAAACTCTAAAAAGTCTTTAATCTCTTTCTTTATTTCTTCCTTGATCAAGTTATCATTGAGTAGAGTGTTGTTGCTTCCATTTGAATGTTGGTTTTCTATTATTTATGTTGTTATTGAAGATCAGCCTTAGTCTGTGGCTATCTGATAGGATGCATGAGATAATTTCAATATTTTTGTATCTGTTGAGGCCTCTTTTATGACCAATTATATGGTCAATTTTAAAGAAGGTACCATGAGGTGCTGAGAAGAAGGTATATCCTTTTCTTTTAGGATAAAATGTTCTGCAAATCTCTGTCAGATCCGTTTGTTTCATAACTTCTGTTAGTTTCACTGTGTCTCTGTTTAGTTTCTGTTTCCAGGATCTATCCATTGATAAGAATGGGGTGTTGAAATCTCCCACTATTATTGTGTTATGTACAATGTGTGTTTGAGCTTTACTTAAGTTTCCTTAATGAATGTAGATGCCCTTGCATTTGGAGCATAGAAGTTCAGAATTGAGCGTTCATCTTGGAAGATTTTACCTTTATGTGAATGAAGTGCCCCTCCTTGTCTTTTTTGATAACTTTGGGTTGGAAGTCAGTTTTACTCAATATTAGAAAGGCTACTCCAGCTTATTTCTTCAGACCATTTGCTTGGAAAATTGTTTTCCAGCCTTTTACTCTGAGCTAGTGTCTGTCTTTGTCCCTGAGGTGGGTTTCTTGTATGCAGCAAAAAGTTGGGTCCTGTTTAGGTAGCCAGTCTGTTAGTCTATGTCTTTTTATTGGGGAATTGAGTCCATTGATATTGAGATATTAAGGAAAAGTTGTTGTTGCTTCCTGTTATGTTGTTGTTGTTGTTGTTAGAGTTGTTATTCTGTTCTTGCAGTTATCTTCTTTTAGGTTTGTTGAAGGATTACTTTCTTGCTTTTTCGAGGGCATAATTTCCTTCCTTGTGTTGGTGTTTTCCCTTTATTATGCTTTGAAGGGCTGGATTCATGGTAAAATATTGTGTGAATTTGGTTTTGTCATGGAATACTTTGAGTTCTCCATCTATGTTAAGTGAGAGTTTTGCTGGGTATAGTAGCCTGGGTTGGCATTTGTGTTCCCTTAGGGTCTGTATAACATCTGTTCAGGATCTTCTGGCTTTCGTAGTCTCTGGTGCTAAGTTTGGTGTAATTCTAATAATCTACCTTTATATGTTATTTGACCTTTTTCCCTTTTCATATTCTATCTTTATTTAGTACATTTGATGTTCTGATTATTATGTGTCACGAGGAATTTCTTTTCTGGTCCAGTNTATTTGGAGTCTGTAGGCTTCTTGTATGTTCATGGACATCTCTTTCTTTAGGTTAGGGAAGTTTTCTTCTACAATTTTGTTGAAGATATTTACTGGCCCTTTAAGTTGGAAAATCTTCATTCTCATCTTATCTATAATCCTTAGGTTTGGTCTTCTCATTATGTCCTGGATTTCCTGAGTGTTCTGAGTAAGGATCTTTTTTTCATTTTTCATTTTCTTTGATTGTTGTATCCATGTTCTCTATGGAATCTTCTGCACCTGAGATTCTCTCTTCCATCTCTTGTATTCTGTCCTGATTTCTTTCCTAGGATGACTATCTCCAGAGTTGTCTCCTTTTGTGTTTTCTTTATTGTTTCTACTTCCATTTTAGATCTTGGATGGTTTTGTTCAATTCTATCACCTGTTTGATTGTGTTTTTCTGTAATTCTTTAGGGGATTTTTGTGTTTCCTCTTTAAGGTCTTCTACCTGTTTAGTTGTGTTTTCCTGTAATTCTTTGAGGGATTTTTGAGCTAAATCTTTAAGGACTTCTACCTGTTTATCAGTGTTCTCCTGTATTTCTTTAAGTGAGTTATTAATGCACTTATTAAAATCCTCTACCAGCATCATGAGATATGATTTTAAATCCAAATCTTGCTTTTCGGGTGTGTTGGGGTATTCAGGACTCACTGTGGTGTGCATACTGGGTTCTGATGATGCTGAGTGGTCTTGGTTTCTGTTAGTAAGATTCTTATGTTTGCCTTTCACCATCTGGTAATCTCTGGTGTTAGATGTTCTAGCTGTCTCTGGCTGGAGCTTGTTTCTCCTGTGATTGTGTTAGCCTCTATCAGCACTTCTGGTTGTCCATCTCTCTCCTGAGTCCCATTGGTCAGAGCACTCTCTGCAGGCAAGCTCTCCTCTTGAAGGGAAGGTACCCAGAGGTCTGGGTCTCAGCTCAGCCTCCTGGCTGAGGATAAAGACCTGAAAGGACCCCCTCCAAGAAGCTCTGTTGCTTCTGTGGCCTGTGTGCTCTCCTGCACAGACTGGTCTCTGAGAGACCCGGGACAAAAGATGGCACTCTTACTTGAGACCTGGGATCAGAGCCCACTCTGGAGGCCGACTCTCCTCAGTGATCCTAAGATCCTGGGTGTGCTAGGACGCCTGTGGCATGGAGAGTCCTCTGGGTACCATGGGACCGTAGACCGAGTTTGTGCCCAAGATGGCATAGGGCTGGCACCAACCAGAAGGAACCCCAGCCACTGGGCGGGCGGGTTTCCTTTGTCCTTGTTCCTGCTGGCACAAGCCCCTCTGGGTTGTTTTGGAACAGATGTTGCATTCCGCTCACCAGTGATCCTAAGATTCTGGGTATGGAGAGTCCTTTGGGGACCATGGGACTGTCAGCTGAGTTCATGCCCAAGGTGGTGTGGGGCTGAGGCCAACCGGAAACCTTAGTTGGTATTTTTAAAGTGCTATTCATTTTTCTGTTTGGGGTTCTGCTTTTACTTTTTTTATTGACATGATCTCTCTCTGCTCTGGAATCTGCCAAGTAGGCTAGGAAGCCATGGATATACCTGTCTCTGCCTTCCTGACATTAAACTTAAAAGTGGTGTGTTACCATACCTGACTTTTGAAATGTGGGTTCTGGAGTCAAACTCCAGTCTTCATGGTTTCAAGGCAAACATTTTTCTGAATGAGCCATCATTCCAGCCCTAATGTATTTAATTTCTGTACACTCTTTATAATGTTCAAAGTCACCCTTGTCATATAGAAGACAAACGTCTCCATAACTCTATTTAAGAGTAATTTTATTTTGATTTATCAGTATGTTATGTAAAATTTTTATCCAACCATCTTATCAACCTCCACAAAAGAGTATGTCTAAACATGTGTTTGATATTACTTTGGAAACGTTGGTTGGTTTAGAACTGACTTATTGACTCCATTGACTTTGAGTCTGTGATCATGATATAAGGGTCTAGTTTTTAATCAGTTATTTAATACATTTCAAGACATTCCATATTCCCTGTTATAACATTTATATATGTTATTCCATTTAATAAAAATGAGCATTCTAGAGGCAGGGATTTCTAGGTGGGTCTCTGTGAGTACTAGGACATTCTGGTCTACATAGCAAGTGTCACACCAGTCAGGGGTATATAAAGGGAAAAAGTCTTGAAAAGTTCTTATTTGAGGCACTTATTAATGAAATATATAAATCCAAATGTATCCTAGATAATATTTACCTCCAAATTATTCTGAATCTTCTATAAACATACTATCTTTCCTCTCTGATTTCTCTGAAGATATTCTTTGTGCAAAAAAGATCACTAAATAATTCTACCAGAAATAGTAGAATCTTTAGAGTGGACCTAGTAAGATGGCTCAGCATATAAAGGCACTTGCTGCTCTTACAGAAGACTTAGGTTTGGCTCCCAGTACCCCCACATGGTGATTCACAATCATGTGTAACTCCAGTTCCAAATGACCTATAATACTCTTCTTCCCTGCATGGACACAGACATTCATGAGATATACATACATGTAGGTAAAACACTTAGATACATAAAATAAATGAATCTTTAAAAACACAAGAATAGGAAAAGCAACTTGATGTTCCATTTCAGAGTATGACAAAAATATGACTTCCTTCATAGCTCTTTGAATTTTGCTCCAGCTGACTGTGAATTAACAGATACAGTGATCTGATGAGAAGGGATGTGTTCAGTCACCAGTATCCAAGATATCTCTCATATCACAGTGCATAAGCCGCTCTTCTGATAGAAATGCTGGCAAAGGCCACCATGTTAATATTCATCAGTAAATGGATGATTGGGATGGTCATCAAAACTAAAATTAGAAAAAATAATGCATAATGTAAGAAATTAATTCCTTGTTTTAAAGGAAGGTACGTCCAAATGTTGGTCAGTACTAAAGGCTAGGTCAATAAACCCTTTCCTCCCCAAGTGTCTTAGGTCATACTGTATCTTCACAGCACTAGCAACCCTAACTAACACAGAGACTTAATATGTAAAGTTTATAAATGGAAATTTTTTTCAATTTTATAGACAGGGTCTGTACTGGCTAGTTTTGTATCAACTTGGCACAGGCTGGAGTTATCACAGAGAAAGGAGCTTCAGTTGGGGAAATGCCTCCACGAGATCCAGCTGTAGGGCATTTTCTCAATTAGTGATCAAG
>NC_034605.1:9400495-9426844 GCF_900095145.1 Mus pahari | reverse complement strand
CTGAACAAGCCAGTGGAAGCAAGGCAGTAAAGAATATCCCTCCATGGCTTCTGCATCAGCTCCTGCTTTCTGACCTGCTTGAGTTCTAGTCCTGACTTCCTTTGGCGATGAACAGCAGTATGGAAGTGTAAGCTGAATAAACCCTTTCCTCCCCAACTTGCTTTTTGGTCATGATGTTTGTGCAGGAATAGAAACCTTGACTAAGACAGGGTCTCACATAACACAGGCTGGCCTCAAACTCATACATAGCTGACAATGATCTTGAGCTTATCTTGTCTCCACCACCCATTCTTACGGTTACAGTTGTGTACCACCTTGCCCAGTTTAAGAATTTTGAGTTCCTTACTCCAGAAGCATACTGTGGAATTTTGTGATGTTCATACTTTACTAGTGACACAAAATATAACTGACAATGATCATTCTTAAGAGATAGGAATAATTCCTCTCTGCTTGCCATTATATTTTTGCATTATAGTCTCTACTTAATTCTTATCTGTCCTCTGTACAAATCAAAAGACTATTATTGCTGTATCTGCTATTTTTCAGCAATATAATTTTTCATCAGGCTATTCTTACTTCATATACATTCTATTGTGAATCTAAATTCCCATGAGCAGAAGAAATACCCCTGCCTAACCTCACTTATAGGTCATGTCTTTGGTTAGTTCCTACAACCTTACAGCAGGGAGGAAAACTAGGAACCATCTGTTGGCTTCAAATTTTTCCAACAGTGGGAATCTCCCCAAGATCTTCCTTTGGTTTCTTATCTCGCTAATCTAAGATATCTCTGTTCTCTGCACTGAGATCTCTGTGTGACTGAAACGTAAAACAGTAGTTTCTATTCACCTCTCAAAGATCAGCTGGTTTTCATACAAATGTAGCTTTGAGTGCTGAGCAAATGTGAAGCAAAAGTAACTGAGAGGCCTGAATCTATTAAAAACATCAATTTTCAAGGTGTAATTAACAATTCCATATGAGGTCGGGCTGGAGAGACAGCTCAGTGGTTAAGAGCACTGATTGTTCTTCCAGAGGTCCTGAGTTCAATTCCCAGCAACCACTAAATGGCTCACAACCATCTCTAATGGGCATTTGATGCCATCTTTCTGGTGTGCCAGAAGACAGAAACAGTATACCCACATACATGAAATAAATAAATAACTCTTAGAAAAAAACAATTCCATATGAAAGAGAATGGCATTGAAAACCTTTGATGGGGTTAACAGAAAAATTCTGAGATCGGCAGGGAGCAGTTGTCAGCTTACTTTTAGAAACATTTAGTTTTTCTATATGGCAAAGTATATGTCCCATGACATAGCTGTAGAAGACAGAAACCTACACAGAGGTTTGGTTTCCATGAAGGAATTATATTATCCAGAAGTTCAGTGACTTGAGACAGTGAAGAGGGGCACAGGTGAGAAAAGCTAACCCTAGTTCCACTATTAAACAGAGCTCTAGAGATAATCTGTAAGAACTCCTCCCAGAGAGGCTCATTCCCCACTCACACTAGTCTTTTTATTATGAATATTGAGGTAACTGAACACATTGCAGTACTACTCAAAAAGCAAATTGAAGGAGTGCAATGACCAAAGTTACTTACTAACTCGCAGTATTGTATCTTAAATTTCTATGCAAGCCATCCAGGACTTTCATGTCCTCTGAAGCCAACTGGAATTCAAAAACCTATCACAGAAGTAGAAATTTTATTACTTTTATATTACATATTGCTAACATGGAAAATTCAAGTAAATTCAACAGTGTTGGCAGTGGCAATATTGAAAACACAGGAGACATGTCCCAAATATTTTGACGATATCAAACAAAACATTCAAATCATTAAAGCATAACAAGTGGAAAAGAAATAAACTCATGTTCTTATATAAGAGATTGAAACCACACAACTACAAGCCAATGAGAAACTAGAGACCAGAGATAACGAACTTAGAATACTGAAAATAATTATTTAAAAAATGAATTTTAACAATACAGTTTAGTAAGATGTATGGACAGAGACTCCTATATCCCATTAGTAATACAATGAGAAAATTAGTTTTATGTAGTTTAATTTATAAATTATCAAATGCTAGTGAAGTCATCAGCAAAGAGCATAGGAATTGACTTCAAAACATCTTATCTAAATTAGAGAGATTAAACATGAAAATTATCATCACTAGCTCCCAACATATTCAGACTAATGATCTTATGAATCTATAGTACTACTATAAACTATGTTGGAAATCAGTATCTGAACAGCTGATAAAACTATTAAGGATGCACTGTGCCTTTGAAGTGTAAGCCAAAAAAAAAAAAAAAAAAAAACCCTTTCTGCTCCCAAGTAGCTTTTGGTCATGGTATTATGCCAGCAACAGAAACCAAATTATGATATTCAATGATAACCCAATGTTAGCCATGCACAAGAGGAACTCTGTATCAAGGTGAAAAGTGAAAACTGACACCCAGGGCAGTCTGACATCCAGGACAGGTACCATACCATGTCCAGAGAGAGAGACAGAGACCGAGAGACAGAGGAAGGGAGAGAGGGAAGGATGGAGGGAGGGAGAGAAAGAGAGAGATTTTTAAATAACCCTACAGGTGAAAGGAAATAGCAGCCATCTTTAGAATACTCCACTCCACAACAATTGTGCTGTGTAACAAGGTGCAGCCTAAGCTAGTTAGCTAAAGAGTAAAATGAAAACTATCTGAAGGAAAGTTTAGGTAGGACTGACAACAGCCCAATCAGTAGAGAAGCCTCACTCTCTTGGAAATATAAGAGTGGACAGAACAGACATGGCAAAATTGAGTCCAGGCCAGCAAAATGGTTCATCAAGTGAAAGCCATAAGCCCTGAATGCAATGCCTGGGATCCATGGTGGAAAGAAAAGCTGACTCCTGGAAAAGCACAGAAGTATTCTGAGAGATTATGGAGTGTTGTGGATAGCCTGAGGGCTAATCATATCTGATGATAATTCTGTTCTGTGAGTGGCTGGGAACAAGGAATGAGTCAGCACTCAGGTGATTTCCTATAAATCTGCTTCCCACCTTAATTTGTAAAATAAAGGAGGGCTGATGATTGGGCAGATAAAAGGGAAGGTGAAGTGGAAGGAGAGGGAGAAGAAGGAGAAAATGAAAGAGGCAGAGGACACAGAGGAGGAGGAGGAAGAAGAAAAGCAAAGCAGAAACACATGGTCTGGAGAAACCGCAAGTTCTAAGGGGTCTCATAGATGTGGAAGATGGTAGTGTAGCAGTAGATCTACCCAGTCTAGGTTCACAACATGTATTCATATTAATTGAGTTGTGTTTTCATTGCCGGGGCATATTTGGGTTGGAGATTTACCTCAACAATGGAGGACCCATGTTAAGGATGTGTACTGGCTAGTCTTATGTCACACATGACACAAGCTAGAATTATCTGAAAGGAGGGAACTCACCTGAGAAAATGTCTCTATACTATCCAGATGTAATGTATCTTAATTAGTGATTGGGTCTAGACCATTGTGGGTGATGCCATCCCTGGGCTGTTGGTCCTGAGTTTTATAAGAAAGCAGGCTGAGGAAACCATGAGAAACTATCCAGTCACAGTGTTCCCTGATGGCCCCTGTATCAATTGTTGCCTCCATGTTCCTGCCCTCTTTGAGTTTCTATCCTGACTTTCTCTGATGAGGAACTGTGACCATAAATTGTGTTTGGACATGATGTTTCATGACAGCAATAGTAACCCTAAGACAGGATATTCCACAAATGCTTCAAGGCCTACAGCTCTGTCATCACCTGCATGAACTCTCTAATCCGCTTCTCATTGAAGCTCCTGGCCAGGACCACAATCCCACGCTGTAACTGGTAACGAAGGGCAATCAGTGCTGGTGTTTGCTTGTACTTATTTGCCATGGCACAAAGAACTGGATCATCTAAGAGAACTGGACTTTTCTGGTCCACCCTGGAAGGGAAAGTTAAAAAAAAGTGCTGAACTCCTGAAATTCAAATTACCTTTGTGTTAGGAGGCTTGCAAAACAGGTGTGCAGACCATAGATATACAACTGTTCTCTGCTGGGCCAGGAGAGCTAATATCATCTTGGATCGTCTCAGAAATTTAAATACCAATCCCTCCGAAGTTCGTTGAGAGTTAGATCTAGAAACTGTTATACAACTAAACATATTTCAACAAGGATGCTTGAGTTATGCTGTCGTCTTTGGTACTGACCAGGTTTTGTCTCGTGAACTTCCCAGTGTGCAGTAGGAAACCACAATGATGTCTTTTGACTTACAATAGTCCAGCATTTTGCTCTGGTTTAAATAAAGATGACATTCTACCTGATAAAAGACAGATTATATGAAGCATTGTATTTATACGAAATGGAAACACCAAAATAAGAGAAGTTAAATTCTTAAAAAGTAAAATATGAAATTTGAAGTGAAAAAAAAAAACATTAGTAGCAATCACTTTAACAAAATGAATTTAATATGTCTTTCTTGTAGAAAGTTTTTTTTTTTTAATATATACCCGAGAAGAAACAATTCTATGGGCCAGTTCTTAGATGCTAAATAATTTTTTAATAGTCGATATCATCTCAGATCTTCTCAAAAATTTAAATACCTATCCCTCTATGTCAGTTGAGAGTTAGATCTAGAAAATTGTTACTAAACTAAACATATTTGTTTAGGCTTGGCAGATTCCGGAGCGGGAGCAAGGAAAGGATTCTTGCAAACTTCTGTAGTAAATCACAGTAGAGGCAATTTGGCCAAAGGCTCATAATGGCATGTGTGAAGACAACGTGCCAATTTGATAGAATTCATATTAATGTAAGAAGTCCATAAGTCCATCACAATACAGAGAAGAAAAGAGACTACACAAATCCATTTATTTAGTTTAAGGATTTAGTCAAAACATTGGTATTCAAAGGCAAACTATTACTATTTACATTATCTTATACAGATAATGGTGCAACAGCTTAACAGATTAAAGCACTTGCCATCAAGTGATTTCAACTCCTGTGACCCACATGATGGAAAGAGAAAACCAACCAATTCCTACATTCCCCTGACCTACATATATGTGCTGGAGAGAGAGAGAGAGAGTGTGTGTGTGTGTGTGTGTGTGTGTGTGTATCTATCTGTATCTGTCTGTCTGTGTATATGTGCATATGTGTGTTTGAACAGTTGATTTTCTGTTAGAACTCAGGAAGGAATCGACTATGGTATATATGGTCAGTAGTACGATCAGCTCAAAGTGCTCTGCCCAAAATTCCCCATTATGGCTTCATGCTAACCAAATAAGATATCTCACAAATTTGCATGAATTTGATAGCTGCCAGTTAATTTCCCCATAGCTATGACTACAGATGATACAACTGAAGTTGGATACATCAGGACCAAGGGCACAGCCATCTAACATTCATGGTTGTGCCATTGATCTTTACTTGGACTTTATCACTGTTTCCTGCCCAAGCTGTATTTCCAGGACCTTTCCTCCTGTATACAGTTCTCTCCAGAGCATCCTTTTTCCTCCACTCTAATCTCATAGATGGGGAAGAAAAGCACCTTGTTCTCAGAAGGCACACTATAACTGCTGCCACCTTTGACAGCATTTCCCTCTTCTATTTTTTATATCCAACCAGGCGGTAGCCCCAAGCATTCCACTGTCTTTCTCAAGCAGAGTTGTAATGAAGGGACTTCTATGTCCTGTAAGAGAGACTCCATCCTTAGAATTTCTATCCCATGAAAATTAAATGAACAGGGCTAGACAACAAATCAGTGGTACAGGACGAACAAATTTAGGCATAAAAGGCCAAGAGGTGGAAAGGAATCACCTGGTTGCACACGGGCTTGTACTTGAGCCCCGGCTTGTTCAGGATAGTCTCCAGCTGCCTGCGGTTAAAGTTCGACACCCCAATGGACTTGGCCAGCCCAGCATCTTTACACTTTTCCATGGCCTGTAGAGAAAGAGAGAGTGGAGGTTAAATTGGACAGTTGCTAAAGGGGATGCTTTCAAGCAACGCTAAGGGAGCATTCAGTCCGAGAAGATGCACCTAACCCTTAGGAGACTGGAGGAGAAAATAAAGGACAGAGGAAAAGAAAGCAAAAGAAGAATTCCTGTGTCCTTAAGAAGGCCTGACACTATTATTGAGGCTATGGAGAGCTCACAAAATGTTACCTACCATGACTGCCCTCCAAAAGACCCAACAAGCAGTTGAAAGAGTCAGATGCAGATATCTGCATCCAACCAATGGACAGAAGCTGCTGACCCCTGTGGTTGAATTAGGGAAAAGCTGGAAGAAGCTGAGGAGGAATGTGACCCTGTAGGAGGACCTGCAGTTCAATTAATCTGAACCCCCAAGATCTCTCAGACGCTAGATCACCAACCAGGCAGCATACACCAGCTGATATGAGGCCCCCAACATATATACAGCAGAGGACTGCCATGTCTGGGTTCAGTCAGAGAAGATGCACCTAATCCTCAAGAGACTAGTCGTCCCAGGGAGTTTAGAGGTCTGGTTAGGTGTGGGTAGGGGGTGGGGACATCCTCGTGGAGACATGGGTCAGGGAGGAGGTATGAGGTGTGGAACAGTCGGAGGGTGGACCGGTAAGGGAATAAAATTTGGAGTGTAAATAAATAATAGTAATAAATTTTAAAAATATATCAAATACAAAAGAAATAGCTCACATTTCAATATGTGATTGGAAAGAGACTCCTAAGCTCAGTTCTTCTCCCCTAGTATTTCCAACAAGAAATCCCAACATAGCACCACTTTTGAAATTATGCAATTCTAGATCGAGCAAGGTACATTCCATTCTCGCAGGTGGCTGTCGCCCCTGACTCTCTCTCCCAGTGCCCCCTTCTGTGCTCTTTCCTCCAAGGACTCACCTCCCATGTGTCACAGAGATCCACTGCTTCAGCCAACAATTTTCCATGTTCGTCTCGGGGAAATAGGTTATCTCCAGGCTGGAATAGAATCTTTCATTTAGAGACATCTCTGAAGTTAAGTTACCATACTTAGCCACACTGTCAAGTCCTTCAAAGTCTGGCCTAGGAAGCCTTACTGAGTAAGTAGGAGATTATTTTGGATATTTTGCATTTGGAGTGACAAGGGACCACTCTTTAAAGATCGGCATGCTCTAATATTTTATACTTTTAATAAGATTAGAAATGCATTTCTCTCATGTCTTAATGGTGTCTTGTATGATTTTTTTTGTTATTCTTTCAGCCTCTATATTTCCCTATAGGAAAATGTCTCTATCTTTTTGGTAAATCAGGTAATTATATAGACACTATATCTTGTAATAATGAATTATGTTCATGACAAGAAAAACAATTCCTTATCCCAGTACATATATATGATTGTATAAAGGCATGCACAATTAAACTGGGACATCAGTCAGACTTTCTTTTCAGGATTAATGTGGGTATTACAAAGCCAGAATAGATCTCAGGTTTTATTAACCATGACTCTTGAATTGCTGCAAGTCCATATTTTCTACCAATAGCAAATGATAGCCCCCAAACTAAATAACCATGATGTAGAACTACGAGACAGAGAACATATTTCTGAAGCCGAAACTACTTCATGCCTCTAAACGTAGTCGTTGTGGACTTCCCAGTTATGTAACATAATCACTTCCATTGCACAATCAATCTAGCTTACGGTTTTGATAATTTTATAGCAAGAGTTCTGCATAACACAATTATTATGGGCCAAGTGCCATCTACAAAACTCCACTATGAAGCTATGAAAAGAAATATTCGCCAAATCTCCAAGAGCTGGTAGTATGAAAACCAGATGTTCTAGTTTGCATTACGTTTCTGAGACAAACACCGTGACTGAAAACAACTGGAGAAGGCAGGGTTTTACTTAATGTCTTACACTTCTCCATCATGACCCATCATTGGGGGCAGGCAGGACCGACCAGGATTCAAAAACAACAACAACAAAACTGCAGCATAAAAGATGTAGGAATGCCATCAGCTAACTTCCTTATACAGGCCAGGATCACCCACAGAGGGATGGCACTTCAGCCTCCAGTGAAGGCTATCTGAGCAATTCCCCAACTGTGACTCCCTCAGATGACTTTGGGCACTGTCAAACTGACAGCTAAAATCAGGGAGGACAGCCACCCAGGGTGTGTACCACCAGCTCTCCTCTCAGAGCGCAGCAATGAGATGATGTAATCTCAGTGTGAAACCTATGTATGGAAGTTAGATTAATCTCCACAACTGCATGGAAATACCTTCCAAAGACTAAGGCAGCCTGAGGGGATGGCCCAGGGGGTAAAGCATTATCATGAAATCCTAAAATGACCTGAGTTTAAACTCAAAAACGTGTGTAAAACAACAAAGAGAAAAAAAAAAATTAAACCCAGGTGTGGTGGTGCACCTTTGCAATCCCATCTCTGGGAAGGTGGAGAGAGGTGGATTCCTGGGTAATTTGGCTAGTCAGTCTAGCCTATTCAGAATTCTAAGCCAATGAAAGACCTTGTCTCAAATAAATTGTGGATGGCATCTGAATAGCATTAGTGGCTACGTTCAGTCTTTCATATGCATAAATACACACATGCAATGTGCAACCACATACATGTACACTTGCATATGCATGAACACACATGTGTACACACACACACACACACACACACACACACACACACACACACAAATAGGGATCAAAACCAGAACTATGCCTTGAATCCTTGAATGTAGTTATTGAGTTTTTTTTCCAAGCTTCTAATGCAGACGACAGCTAGATCATTTTCTTTCACAAGCAGGAAGCATGGATTCAAGACTTCAAATATAACATTAGGAAATGGAACTTAAGGATTACTCTTTAGGATTGTCATTTAAATGATAATCCACATATTCACTCAAGAATAAAAATCTTACATTGCAATTGGTTGTACCAGCATACCTAATGAGATAATTTTAAACAGAGCAATTGCTCACCTGCAAAGCCATTGGGAAATGAATAATATAAAGATCAACATAGTCCAGTTGTGCATTCTTCAGTGTCTTTTCCAAGCAAGATCGGACCAGTTCTGGTCGATGGAAAGTGCTCCAGAGCTGCCAACATTAAAGAGTGACACTTTAACCTCAAACCTCAGAGTTCATCCACTTTGGTTGAGTCACTTTATCTAACATGGAGACATTTTTCTACACTTCGAAACCCTCTCCCTGCTTTCCATCCTTTTCCTTGGTTTTTCACATATAAACTTCCCTGAGTGTGTAGTTCAATGCCCTACCACTGAGCTATATCACTGGAACATCATTACGTGTTATGCTCTTTGTCAGTTACCTATTGAACATGCAATAGAGTATTTAAAAGAAAGAGTTGTTTTTTTTTTTTTTTTCTAATAATAATGCTCAGTTTTCAAAGTATCACACAAGTTTGGTCTAAGTCACTCACCCATTCAAATACACAGGGAAGAGCTAGTATTCATTCAGTATGCATAACTGAAGGTTGTAGGAAAACCATTTCGGAGCCATGTGAGTGCATGCTGAACTTAACTGACAACGGTTCAGCTATCCCTTTTGTGACCAAACACTCCTGCAGACTGCTTGACTGTTTAGAACTTCAGCACTGTGGGGAGGTTGGAATATTACATGTCCAAATGTTAATTATCTTATCTAGTGCAGCCCTCTGAAACAGCCTTTCTTTGTCATCTCTGTGTGAGAACATCCTGTGACTAATAGATTTTTTTTTAAAAAAAATCCTTTGAGAATATATTAATTTAGGGAACTACTAGCTTCCACCAATCCAAAATCTAAGACTGTCATTAATAGTATCTTGGGCCTACAGAAAACACCCCATCTCACTGTACCTGTCTCTCTGGGGTACCCATCAATGTGTTTTAAATGTGCGTTGATTTATGACTTTATTTGTTCTGTGAAAGTATTAAAAACCTTCATGAAACTGCTTCTATGTTGGAACATAGAGTTTGAACCTAAATCTAAGTTCCTAAGCCATGGTTACTCCGAACAGCTCCAGAATAAACTGTCTCTTATTCCCTTTAAGATTCAAACTATGTCTCCTGTAGCCTGCATCTAAAAGCCTTTGATATTATGAGCCTGCTGTGTGAACTGTGTCCACACAGAACTTTGTTTACTTTCCTGGGGGGAAATTCCTCCACCTTCCTAAGAATTGCCTCGGGCAAGATGTTTCCTCCTTTTTCCCCCCTCCTCAGCAACGAAACTCTACATACTAAAAGGCATTTGCAAACACCCCCCATTTGTCCTCAAGACCATCTGTCTTCTGACCAAGACTGGTGATAGTGATGAGAAAAACTCTGGTTTTCACTGTTTCTCTCCCTGAATTAACTTGAAAGAAGCTCCACAGAATGCCCAGGAAAGGCACCCAGGAGCATTATCCCCAACCATCCCCTGCTACAGTTGCTTCTCAAATTCTCCTTCAGTTCCTCGACAGTGACCACCATTAGGTCATGGTTGAGTTTCGTCTGACTACGTTTCATGATGGCTTCACTCTGCTTTCACCTGAGACTCAGAACAGTATACTTACCTGGAAGTCATACGTTCTGACTCCACAGGGGTAACAAAGACATAGTTACCTATTTTTGATACTAGCTTGAATACATGAATGTGTGTGAATAAACCTTGTAGCATTTAATCATGATGTATGAAACAGGTAGTGATTGAACACATATTATCTCTTCAGTTCTATCACATTAAATATGCCTACAAGCATCCCATGGACAAAATACCTTTGAAGTATAGAATATATCTTCTCTCTTCACAGTGCCATCTTCGATCTTGCTTCTAATGGCCTGGCCTGCTTCCTCTTCTATTTGGTACAAATAAGCTGAGTCAAAATGGCGGAATCCAGTATCTATAGCTATTTTAATAGCCTTGATAAGTTCATCCTTAGGAACCTAAAGGAGCAACCAAAAATAGTATCTGTTTAATAAAAGATATTTCAGACATAGTTAATGGTTCTCCAATAAATCAACTTCTCCTGTCTTGGGGTTGCTATGTATGTGTAGGTACAAGCTCATTACAATTCCCCTAGGTCTTTTCCAACCAGTCCTAGAGGTGAGCATCCCCACAAACACGTTCAGTCCAGGGCACTGTGTTACTGATATTGTCAGTTCTGAGCAGTATCTCCCGATTCAGTCATTTGATCACAGGACTCACAAGCTGAATTGGGGCAGTATAGAAATATAGGACAACTTATGGGGATGGGATACAGGAAGAAAATAATACTCTCACCCTGGAGTCAGTTGAAAATCAAGAATGATATAACAATTAGCAACATGTGCTATGGTGGCATATTCATATTCAGCTTTATTATGTTAAAATAGCAATAAAATTAGATTAAGTCCAGACATGTATATGACCTTGAATAGGACATTGTTTCTTTTCCAACATATTTTCTAGGCATCTCAAACAAGACTGTAACTTTGTATATGGTAATATGTCCTGTTTTATGGATTCCTGTGAAAAATTCACCTTTATCAACTATGACCCTGCCATGTGCATTTCAGAACTCACTCCATGAACTCTTTTTTAATTAACCCTCTGAAGATAATAACTTCACTTAAACAGTTTATATGGCTATTATGAAGATGGTAATGGGCGATTTTTTTCCTTGAAAAGCCCGTACCTATATTTGTGTGTGTCTTATTATTGCTTTTAATAACACACATTTAAATACATGTTTTAAAATGTGCTTTAGGACTGGGCAAATGGTTATGTTGGTAAAATGCTTGCTGTACAAGATGAGATCCTGGGATGGACCCCCAGAATTCATGTAAAAACATTGTGTGTAGCTGTTCATGCTTGTAATCCAGGCACTGAAGAAGCAGAGGCAGACAGATCTATCAGGCAATTTATCCTGCCTCATGAGTTCCAGGCCAGTGAAAGATTCTGCCCCAAATAAACAATGTGTACAACATCAAGAGAACAACATTCAAGGTTGATCTCTGGCCTCCTCATGCATATACCCACATGAGTGTGCATGTACGTACACACATACACACACGCACACAGAGGTATCATAAAGAAAAAGCCGGAAACTATTCTATATAAGAATTTCAGATGGTTTTCAATGAAATTACAAAGGTTATATAACATCTTATAGCCTGCCCCCATCTCTTTTTCCAGTTGTAATTATTTTAAATTCCATAAAGCATACAAAGGTCATTCTCCAATTACATCTACATCAACAAGTACAAGTGACCATTGACACTTGATGTCAGTGTACTGCATTCTAACCCTAGTCTCTTCCATGTAGAATAAGTTGTAAAAGGATAATAAAATAACCATAGCTGCTCATAAAATCAACATGCATTGAAGTCAATTTGATAACAATGCTTAACAAAATGTCCCTTTACTCGGAAAGCTCAAACCTTTCAGTCACGGTCAGAGTCCTCTGTCTATTGATTCAGGATCAGAGAAAAAGGTTGGGGGAGCTAACAACATTCTTCAGTGTTTTGCATTCACAGTTTGTTGAAAACCTATCTCATGCATGACTAACATAAACAAGAACTAAATTTATAAAGCATCTTGTTATGTTGAGTGATGCACCAACGTGCATTTTTATCATTGGTTTCATGATGAAGTGTGGTTAGAAGTCATTTCCAATGTATCTTTTGTATTAGATCATTGTTAGTAGAGCCTAAAAATTGAATTATGTTCAAACTTGACCGCTATTGTTTTATTTATTGACTCTGAGCAGCTTAGCAATACAGGAATAGCTGGATACTGGCAGATGCTATGTCACATGGTAATTTGACCTGCACATGCATTTGTACAATTCAGAAAATATGGGGCTGCATCTCATTAACTCCTTAACCTGGTTTCCTTGCACCTATGTCAGATGACTCACAACTGTCTGTAACTCCAATTCTATGGGATACCATGCCTTCTTCTGGTCTCGGGTCATATGTCCATACTCACACACAGGCATACATACATTCACACATTGAAATTAAAATACATCTTTCAAAATATGGGCAATTATTATGCTATCTTAAAACTATACGGAACTCAAAATGCATTTAATACAAATAAAAGGAAATAATAATGCTGTGAATTACTAGAAAGTTACATGAACTGGCAAATGTCACAAGGAGATACCTATTTACATAAATATTTGCTCTGGTTCTATTGTGAGAGACAACATTCTTCGGAATAAAGCACACATTCTCTTACTGGATAAAGTTGTCTCTAATACCCTTGGTTTTGTGCAGCAGTTTTAACTTCACCATCGCTTTTTGTTGTTGAAATTGTTGTTTTTCAGTTAATAGTAAAAATTCAGTACTTAGATGTTGTTCTATATGCCTAATTTACACATATGTTTACACATATAATTTTAAGAAGTTTGACTTGTGGAAAATAAAACAAAAATGAGTCTATTTTCAATACAACCTGGGTCTGATTCATCTTACCAACAAAGACAATAACAAGAATGAAGATGAGTTATAAAATTTTTGTAATATTTTATTTGTGCACATACGTGTGTGTGTGTGTGTGTGTGTGTGTGTGTGTGTGTGTGTGTTATCTGAATGCCTAAGGAAGCTCTCTCTGCTACGTGATTCCAGGGATCAATCAAACTCAATTCATCAAAGACCCTACAAAATGTTTCAGGAATTGTTTTCTCTAATGTATTCAATCGACTTAAAATAGTATAATTTAGTTTTCCATTTACAAACATTATTTTATCTTATGTGTTTTGCCAGCCTGCATGTCTGTGTTGCCTGCTGTCAGCAGAGACAAGGAGAGGATTTTGAATCTCCTGGACCTGGAGTTACAGACAGTTGTAAGCCTCCATGTGGGTTCCTGGACTTGAACCCAGTTCCTCTTAAAGAGGAGCCAGTGCTCTTAACCACTGAGCTCAAACAGAGTTCCAGTTTACACAGCGCAGCCCTGCCCTTCTCTAAACTGTACTGACCCCTACGGATTTACTGAAATTAGAGCTGCTGTGGTATCTTTGCTTCTTACCTCTCTTTCAAGTATGTATGCTTAGTAAAAATTCCTATCAGAAGAGGTCAAAGTATCTCTATGATCATGTCTTCTGCATGAGAAAATTGATACTCAAGCTTAAAGTGCCAGTCTTTGCCACTCACTGAGTAAGTAACCAGAGGACTAGATCAGAATGGAAATTTTTTCCCAGGAAAACCTGTATTTTGATTCAAATGTCATGAACAGGAACATGGAGCAAGGATTTAGAGTTGCTTTGTTAAAGTATAATTAACCCCAAAAATAGTGTTCTATTTTCTTTTTTAGGTAAATGCTTCTAAAGTGAGAGTAGGAAAGAAATTCTTCTTCAGTGCAGGTCTGAAATTTGTGCTGTGGACTCAGCCCCTCTCTTCATCCGATCATTTGTCATAAACTCCAGTTAAGTTCTACCATCAAATTTGTTTTCTGGCTTCTGTCTACCTGAGAGGAGTAGTTATTTGAAGCACTGAAACAAACAAACAAAAAAATCCATTTTGTAATCAATTCATCGCACAGCAGTAGCACTGATTGATATTTCATTTACTATAAAATAGACTGAAACGAAAGGAGAAACAGAGCCCAGAATAAACAATATTGTCCACATGGTAAGTCTCCAAGGAACAGTAACAAGTCTGACTCCTCTACGAAAAGCTCTATTCTGCAGACCTGATGTCTAATGTGAGGCTGAGTCAAACAGGAGCAAATCTAAAAGCACATCCTTGATCTCTTCTCCTATAAACCCTTAAGCCCGAGACACAATTGTTACCTTATCAGGCACAGTGGTTCCAAACCCCAGTGCAGGAATGAAGTGACCATCATTTAGTACCACACGCTGAGATGCAGAACTCATGGCTTGTTACGCATGCAACCAAGCGGATCTTGAGACTTCTGTTTACACAGGATAAAAGCCAGGAAAATTGCTACAGCTCCTTAAATATCTCCTGGAAAGTTAAACAATGGTATGTGGGAGGAGCCAGCTTAAAGCAATAGTCCACAGAGACAAAAACTGGAGGCTGTCTGCATGTGTATGAGAGTAAACTCCAATAAATCAAGAGAGCATGAAAATGAAACCATGAATTTCTTGTAGAAGAAAAGGTTCTGTTCACAATCCATATTTACTTATGTAAATGTTTAAGGGGAAACTGATGGACAGTAATCAATCACAGGTTACCTAGAAAGTAACTTCAGCTCCTGGACTCTGGTTTTCATTTGAAAAGAGTATTTCTTCTTCTTTACTTTCTAAACAGTGAAAGTCTCATTGTGACATTTCCACCCAGACACAATGTTTCTTGATCAAGTTTAACTCCCCCACTGCCTCTTCTGTTCTCTCTCTGGCCCCCTAAATAGTCTCCCTTCTCCTTTTGTGTCTTTTTTCAAAGACCAAACACCATCTGTGGGGAACACACAAGCTATTTGCCTTTCTGAGTTGGGGATTTTGTGTTTAACAAGATGATTTTCACCTGGCTCCATCCATTTTGATGCAAATGATATGATTTTGTCTGTCCTAAATAAAACTCTGTTGCAGGAAATATTTAAAAAAACAAACTGGCATATTCCTACTCTTATGCCTCTGCCTCGGTGGCCTGGCCAACCATGCACTGGTGGGCAATGACCAGTCTGTTTTTATCTTGTGGAGACTGACTCAGAACTCCACAATCTCTTCACCCAGCTCTCTGGGTTCCCACTGGCAGTTGCTACCACGCCAACCCCATGCTTCAAATCCCCCACTGCCTTTGTGGTGCACATCTGGCAATCCCATGATTTGCCACCATACCTTTCTCTCTTGAACCCAGATGAGCCACCAAGTGAAGGAAAACACAACAAAAACTCAGTTCAGAAACAATGGTAACTCAATCTCTGGTCGCAACAACTAAAACCTAATCTTGTAAGCTAGCCAGCCTGGTCTACAGAGTGAGTTCCAGGACAGCCAGGGCTACACAGAGAAACCCTAAAAAAAAAAAAAAAAAAAAAAAAAAAAAAAGTAAAATCCAATTACGGGGTGGAGATATGGCTCAGCAGGTAAGAGCACTGACTGTTCTTCTGAAGGTTCTAAGTTCAAATCATAGCAACCACATGGTGACTCACAATCACCTGTAAGATCTGATGCCCTTTTCTGGTGCATCTCAAGACAGCTACAGTGTACTTATTTATAACAATAAATACATCTTTAAAAAAAAGTCCAATTCCTCTGGTGGCAAATCCTTGTGGATTTGCCATGATACCAGGAAACTCTAGCATCTACATCTTACCTGTCTGCTGTCCCATTCCAAATAGGGCCTCTCTCCTGCCACCTGTTTTTGTCCATCCAACCCAGAAGTCCCGCCTACTTGCCCAGTGATTGGCTCCTTTATTCACTAGGAGACTGGTTCACAAGAAGCCACCTCATTCCAGGCAGCCTCTCCCAGGAGAACAGAATTAACATAAAATACAAGCAGCACAGAGCCAACCACAGCAAAACACCATCTTAAATAGATACCACATGGCTTGACCCATTTATCCATTGATTGGCACCTAGGCTGTTTCCATATCTTGAACACGGTGAATAGCACTTTTAAGAAGCACGGATGTATACTATAATGGAAGTATAATATAATAGTGTCCCAGGGAGTGGCACTATTAGAAGGTGTTGGAGGAGGCCCTGTTGGAGTAGGTGTGTCACTGTGGGCATAAGCTTTAAGACCCTCATCCTAGCTGCCTAGAAGTCAGTATTCTGCTAGT
This sequence comes from Mus pahari, assembly GCF_900095145.1. Lineage (NCBI taxonomy): Eukaryota > Metazoa > Chordata > Mammalia > Rodentia > Muridae > Mus > Mus pahari. The sequence goes on along the minus strand of NC_034605.1, from coordinate 9,410,197 downwards.
AGCCTTCAGATGAAAATAAAGAACTCTCGGCAACTCCTGAACCATGATGCCATGTTCTCACCTTGATTATAATGGACTGAACCTCTGAACCTGTAAGTCAACCCCAATTAAATGTTGTCCTTTATAAGAGTTGCCTTGGTCATGGTGTCTGCTCACAGCAGTAAACCCTAACTAAAACATATAGATGCTATTACCATACTGACTTGGATTCTTTTGCATCTATACGAGGAGCAGAATAGCTGGACCAAAAGGAAATTCCTTTTTTTAGTTTTCTGATCCTAAGTTCATGCTGATTTCCATAATGGCTGAAGTAACTTACATTCTTACCAGCCATGTTGAAGAACCCCACCATCTCCCTTCCTCAACAACATTTGTTGGTTCTTGCTTTTCTTGATGTCAGCCATCTGATTGGTAGGACAGAATCTCTAGCTTTGATTAGCGTTTTCTTGATTGCTATAAACAGTGAATATTTGTATATTATTTTTTAGACATTCTAGAGCTATTTACTTTTCCATTCATGGTCAGATAAATTATTACTTTGATTATTGATTTTTCAGCTTTTTAAGTGTTCTAGATACTCATGCTTTGGAAGATGAATAGCTGGCAAAGATTCCCATATATTCCATAGGCTTTTCCTTCACCTTGTTAATAGTTTCCTTTTCCTTCTGTTATATTTTTTCCATTTTTCCCATATTTGATACTGAGATTCCCATAGAAGTTAGGAAGATTATCTCTTCTACTTTTAAATAAGGATCTTATTAGTAACCAGCCTTCTCTTCAAGACTTCTTTCTCTGTTCCACTCAGAGAAGGGAAAACAATCTAAAATAACAATACAGCATATTTTACATTTTTAGTTTCATTTCATGTGCATGGGTGTTCTGCCTATGTGTTTATCTGGGTGAGGGTGTCAGATCACTTGGAACTGGAATTACAGACAGCTTTGAGTTGCCATGTGGGTGCTTGGAAATGAACATGGGTCTTCTGGAAGAGCAACTAATCTGCTTATCCATTGAGCCATCTCTCCAGTCCACAATACAGCATTTCTTAAAATATTTTTATTAGATATTTTCTTTATTTACATTTCAAATGTTATCCCCTTTCCTAGTTTCCCCTCCAAAAATCCCCTATCCCCTCCCCCCTTCCCCTGATCCCCAACCCACCCACTCTTATTCCCAGTCCTGGCCTTCCACTATACTGGTGCATAGAACCTTCACAGGACCAAGGGCCTCTCCTCCCATTGATGACTGACTAGGACATCCTCTGCTACATATACAGCTAGAGCCACAAGTTCCATCATGTGTTTTCTTTGATTGATGGTTTAGTTCTAAGGAGCTCTGGGGGTACAGTAATAGAGCTGAGTTTTCATTATTGCTTCTGTGGGTAATGATACATAAACTGTGTGGAGCACCCTCAGATCACCCTCACTGGTACAGTGATCCATTCCCTTGGTGGTGTTGGCAGGCTTTCTTGCTACACTAACAGCTGCCTTGTTCCTAAAGTGAAGAAAAAGATACACAACTAAGTTGATTCATCTAAAGGTAACATGCCTATGAGGTATAAAGTATCTTTTATTCACTTGATGTAATTGTCATCTGAGAGGCTTACTGCTAAGTCAGCTCACTCTTTCTAGCTCTTTCTGAACTCTGGCTAGCTGGTTCAACTCAGCTATTCTGGCCCAAACTCCTCTCCAAGATGACTGATTCAAACTGCCTTCTCTCAGCTTCTTATTGAATTGCTCTGCTTCACCTCAAACTAACTCTGGCAATCTGTTCTAATCTTCAGCTCCTTCTTCTTCTCTGGCTTGTTCTGTTTTTACCTGCAACTTGTTTTTGTAAAACTATTCCAGTAATAGTTCATTCTCTCTCTCTCTCTCTCTCTCTCTCTCTCTCTCTCTCTCTCTCTCTCTCTCTCTCCCCATTCTCTTGAGTCGCCTCTCTTTCCTGTCTGTTCTTGTGAGAGTTGGGCATATTCTATCTCTGTCTCATTTTCTTTATATATATTTTTATTAGATATTTTTTTCATTTACATTTCAAATGCTATACCCAAAGCACCACCCTGCTCCCCAACCCACCCACTCCTGCTTCCTGCCCTGGCATTCCCCTGTACTGGGGCATATGATCTTCGCAAGATCAAGGGCCTTTCCTCCCATGTATGGTCAACTAGGCCATTGTCTGCTACATATCCAACTAGAGATACAAGCTCTAGGGGGTACTGGTTAGTTCATATTGTTGTTCCTCCTACTGGGTTGCAGACCCCTTTAGCTCCTTGGGTACTTTCTTTAGCTCCTTCATTGGGGGCCCTGTGTCCTATCTAACAGATGACTGTGAGCATCCACTTCTGTATTTGCCAGGCACTGGCATAGCCTCACAAGAGAAAGCTATATCATAGTCCTGTCAGCAAAATCTTTCTGGCATATGCGATAGTGTCTGGGTTTGGTGGTTGTATATGGGATGGATCCCCAGGTGGGGCAGTCTCTGGATGGTCCTTCCTTCCATCTCAGCTCCAAACTTTGTCTCTGTAACTCCTTCCATTGGTATTTTGTTCCCCATTCTAAGAAGGAACAAAGTATCCACACTTTGGTCTTCCTTCTTCTTGAGTTTCATGTGTTTTGCAAATTGTGTCTCGGGTATTCTAAGTTTCTGGGCTAATATCCACTTATCAGTGAGTGCATATCATGTGTGTTCTTTTGTGATTGGGTTACCTCACTCAGGATGATATCCTCCAGATACATCCATTGGCCTAAGAATTTCATGAATTCATTTTTTTAATTGCTGAGTAGTACTCCATTGTGTAAATGTACCACATTTTCAGTATCCATTCCTCTGTTGAGGAACATCTGGGTTCTTTCCAGCTTCTGGCTATTATAAATAATAAAGCTTTCTCTGATCTTTCACTTGTCTGCCCCTCAATTAGATGTTACTTTCAAGCATAGCTATTTCCTTTTATAAACTAACCTTACTCTTATTGTTAGGGATTAAAGATGTGTACTAAGGGCAGGTCTGTATTCCAGTCACATCATAATCCAGGGTGTGTAGCACTCCAAGCCATATCATAACTTTGGATGTGATCCCTTGCCAGAACAGCCAAGTTGCAGAATTAAAATTCCTCTAATGATGAAAAATTCCAATGTGGCCCACTTTCACTATATGGCATAGACAGGCATACTTCCTTAATGAATGGACTATGCTTCATGACCACAGAGGTCCCTCCAAAGCAACTTAGGGACTAAATAATATACTACAACCTCTGAAATTAACACATACAACATGAGATTGTAAACATGCTATGATGTAGCCCTTGCTCTGAGCAATAAGACATACAACTGAGCTGTTGGTCCAGGAAAAATAAATAAATATAAATAAATAATAAAGAAGCACCTGATTAAGAGAGGAATTCCAAAGAGAAAAAGACATCTGGATGCAAGGATTATCTACAGTAACAATGAAAGGTGATGGCACAGTATTCTAAATAGAAATCCAAATCTTCATGATAAAAGGAGTGAGCCAAGTAGTGGGTAATATAAAATAGGATGATAGCAGCCTTCAAATCATAATATCATAGAGGCCTTTCCCACTTGATACATGAGACAAAAGCTTAAGTACTCACTAAGGTCTGGTGAATATAATTACTGTTCCTAGTCGGGTTTCAATGGAGTCACCATTGCTCAACCTATTGAAAATAGTGCCAACCCTTAGCTGACAAGCTACTGATAGGTGATAGCTGGTTTGGGGAGGTACAAGGAGTTTTCATTAATGTGAGACCCTGGGTAAGTGAATCATGCTAAGTGTATAGGCAGCACAAACTCTACTCAGAGGGTTCCAACATTTTTTTAATAGAAAATAAAAAAAAGAATGCATGAAGTTAGGCAAGGCTAGTGTGGCTCTAGGAGGAATTAGGGAAAGTTGAAGGAATAAATATGATCATAGTGTATGATATGCATTGACACATTCCCAAAGAATTAATAAAAATATTGTGTTAAAAAAATAAAACACAACCAGGCATAATTGCTCACACCCTAAACTCTGGAAGCAGAGGCAGACAGATCTTGGTGCGTTTAAGGCCAGCCTGGTCTACATTGTAAGTTCTAGAACATCCAGGGCTTTGTAGAGAGAACCTGTTTCAGAAAATGAAGAAGTAAATAGCACCTAATATTCTAATTCCTCCACAACTATTCATTCTTCCCACTCCTGCATGTTCTCCAATTAACTATCAAGAATATTAAAGATCTGAGATTTTAATCTGACTTGCAAACATGTCTTGTGCATGGTGGTAGAAACCCTGAACATTCTGGGCTAGTGTGGTAGTTTGAATGAAAATGGTCTTATAGGCTCATAGGGACCGGCACTATTGGGAGGTGTGGTCTTGTCAGAGTAGTAGGTGTGGTCCTGTTGGAAGAAGTGTGTCACTTTGAGGTCTCACATGCTGAAGCTAGGCCTAGTGTTCTAAATCAATTCCTGCTGCCTGCACATCCAGAGGTAGAACCCTCAAACTCCCAGCTACCTCTGCAGTACCATGTCTTCCTGCGTACCTCCATGCTTCCCACCATGACAGCAATGGACTAAACCTCTAAACTGTAAGCTAACATGAATTACATGTTTTCCATTATAAGAGTTGCCATGGTTAAAGTAGCAGTTTGTTACCTGTGACAATATTTGTGGCCAAAGTCAGGTCCCTTTTGAGTTGGTTCCTGCATCTCGAGTTTCCAGAACATGAAGTGAAGCAATTCAATGGCACTTGAGTAAAAAGAGCCTTTTGAGCATTGGGAACCCAGATAATTTGCAAGGCATGGTAAGCACAGCTGCCTCTTTAGCCAAGGACATTTGTTGCTTACTTTATTAGACACACTTCATATTTCCTTGAGGGGAGCTACTGTCTCTACATGCCATGACTATTCACTATAGAAACTTCTTGAACAACTGGTGTAGAATGAAGGCCAGTTGGTCCCTCTGCTTGTCAAATGTAGAGTGACCTATGAAGTCCTAGCAGGTAGTGAGTCACAGAGTCCTACCCCTATGCGTAGAACACAAGCCAATTGTTATTATTAGGAAAGGGTACTTCAGTTTCCTCTACATATATACCCCCTTGGAAGTTGACCCCAGTCCAGTAGGAGACAACACATCCAAGTTTATTTTGGCAGTACAAATTGATCTTGAACGTTGTTTTGCTTGGTTTTGGTTTGGTTTGGTTTGTTAATTTTAGATCACAAAGTTGTATGGGTAGGGAAAGAGGAATGGATATGAGAAGAACTAGGGGGATTGGTAAGTCTCAACACAACACATACAAAATTCTCAAAAACAAACAAACAAACAAACCTGATTTTAAAAAAGGAACACAAACAGAAAAATAAGTAAATACAAAGAACAAAGTAAACGCATCAAAAGAAAAACAAAAACAAATAAAACCTCAAGAAGTAAATATTTTAAAGAAAAATATGTAAGAGGCCAGGCAGAACTACTTCCAATAGATACCTACTGATTTCTCTCTGTGTCTTTTTTAAGTGTTATTTGTACTTTTTAATTATGTGGATGTTTGGGGTGGGGGATGTCCTGGCTGGTTTTGTGTGTCAACTGGACACAATCTGGAGTTACCACAGAAAAAGGAGCCTCCCTTGAGGAAATGCCTGCATGAGATCCAGCTGTAAGGCATTTTCTTCATTAGTGATGAAGGGTGGGAGGTCCATTGTGAGTGGTGCCATCCCTGGGCTTGTAGTCCTGGGTTCTAAAAGAAAGCAGGCTGAGCAAGCCAGGAGAAGCAAGCCAGTAAGCAGTACTCCTCCATGGCCTCTGCATCAGCTCCTGTGTCCAAGTCCCTGCCCTGTGTAAGTTCCTGTCCTGACTTCCTTTGGTGGTCAACAGCAATGTGAAAGTATAAGCTGAATAAAATTTTTCATCCTCAACTTGCTTCTTGGCCATGATGTTTTGTGCAAGAATAGAAACCCTGACTAAGATGGGGGCAGGTAGGTTCACATGATTGTGTGTGCCCACAGAGGACAACAGATATACTCGGGTGTTCTAGAGCTGGAGTTACACTTGGATCGTGCCAACATGGGTGCTGTGAACCAAACAACAAAGCAGTCCACACTCAAACTCTCAGCCCTCTCCAGCACAGTCACCCCCTTCCCCATTTCTCGTTTAATGCTTCTGATTTTATATTGTTCATAACCCACTTATTCCAGTAAATTTACATACTCAAAAACATTTTTATATTTTCCTGGCTTATTACAAAAACAATGCCTGAAAATCAAAACAGAAGGTTCAAAAAAAAATAAAATAAAACTTCAACAAAGTTTAACTAGAAAAAAAAAAATAAAAGAATTTATGCCACTTCCAACTAATAAAATTATCCAAACCTGCTTTGATAAATAAAAAAATAAAATAAAATAAGTTGATAATATCCATTTCTTTACAATCAGAAAAGTGCTCTAAAATTCTTGAATATTGCTCAAAAATGTGAAGAAAATACATTCACAAAGTATACAGTCCAATTGTTGAAATTTATTTTAGTTTTTGTAAATAAAAATGTACACATGAAACTTGCATAAAAATCAAGGGAACTACATCAAATATTTCCTTTTATTTTGTAAATCCTCTGTAATTTTCTGTCATTTTTTTAATCACCAGGGAAAACAAATGGCCTCACTTGTGATTTGTAGTTTTGTGATATTAGACAGGCACAAAGCAACAGGGATACTGCTTCCTAGCCAAACACAGCTATACACTGCCTGGAGGGAGGAAAGTCTCCAAAATGTTTAGCAGCTCATATTCAATATTCTTCCAAAAATGGATAGTAAGGGTGATCCATCGCACTGAAAGAGAAAAAGAAATATTTGTTCGTTCACTATTCACACTTCTGATAGACAAAATGATGGGTGTCCAATATTTGAGGACCCCTTGAAACTTCAGTAGACACTATCTGGCTAAATGCAACAGGATATATCTGTGACTAAGGTTGTGGATCAACTGATTTCTTTCTTTTTAAAATTGTGTTGTTGTGGGCTGGAGAAATGGCTCAGTTGGTTAAGAGCACTGACTGCTCTTCCAGAGGTCAATGAAAACCATTTGAAATATTTGAGTTCAATTCCCAGCAACCACATGGTGGCTTGCAGCCATCTGTAATGGGATCTGGTGCTCTCTTCAGGTGTATGTCTGAAGACACCTACAGTGTACTCATATAAATAAAATAAATAAATCTTAAAATATATATATATATATATGTGTGTGTGTGTGCATTTGTGTGTGTGTGTGTGTGTGTGTGTGTTTTGTTGTTGTTGTTGTTGTTGTTGTTGTTGTTGTTAACATATCTGTGCCGAGACAGGCATATGGAAGTCAAAGCACAGCTCTGTAGAGTCAGTTCTCTCCTTCCACTTTCCGGAAATTGAACTCAAGTTCTCGAGTTTGCATGACAAGCTCCTCTACCCACTGAGTCCTCCTATTAGTCCCACTTCATGATTTTCTATATTTCAAGTTAGTAACTGAGTATGTAGATAAGGAAATGGGCATGTGATTGGGGGAAAAGCTGAGGAATGTTTGGGAACAAAGGGTGTGTCTGGGAAAAGGACTGTCGCAGGGCAAATGCCATTGGTCAGAGAGAGGAGGAAGCTTATACATGTCATCTTTGAGAGTCCATCTTCCACAAAGATTATTTGAAGTACATGTTATACTGCTTTGGTATAGACAAAGTTAGAATAGGCTTGAAATATTGTGTGTCCATTATTGTTGAATTCTCTTTTATTTCTTTTTATTTTGATATACATTAATGAGAAAACATTTTCCTGGGCCTCTTAATGTATCATGAGCCATAATTAGTCTGGTCTCTGTGGCGGATGGGCAGGTTAGCCCTAAAAAGACACTTACTTTGACCATAGGTCATGAGGAGATGTTTTAAAGTGAATCCACAATGATGCAACTTTGATTTTTAGACAGTCACATGTTTTCGGTGTTACTTTGAACTTATTGAATAATAGAGGATGCCTTTAAACTTCTGTTCCCCCTGTTTCCACCTCGCAGGCTACTGTGCCTGCTTTTATGTAGCGCTGGGGGTCAGAGTGAGAGCTTTATGCATGCTAGGGAAGCATTGCACCAACTGAGCTACAGCCCCAACATGGCCAGTTTTGAAATGGGGTTGGTGCTGAGTCTGACTACATGTTATGAACCTCAGAAGAAATTGTTCTTCTGAGGCCTATAGTGGGGCATTTGTTCCACACCTATTCTGAAAATCAGGCATGTCTTCTGTAATGGCATTATATTGAAAAGTTATCATGTGTTGTTTGAGCTCACTGAGAAGCTGGCTCCGGAAGCAGAGTTGTCCATCCCCTCATTTAAGACCCAATGTATTTTGTCTCAACCTATCTTCTAAGACCCCTTGTTTATGGTCATTGCACCACCATCACCACCACTACCACCCTCTACCAAACTCTTACAGGGAAAGAAAAAAAGCAATGAAAGAACCCAAGAGTGAAAACATCATGCCTTTGAGGACAACTAGAGGTTTCCATAATACAAAAGTGCCTGTAGTAGGAAAGAGAAGCCAGCTCAGCCATAGGAACTACCTCAGCTTCCCCTGTGACCTGCATAAAACAGACTTTGACATACCGTCCTGCTGTGTGAACTCCAGTTCCCATAGAACTTTGTTTACTCCCATGGGAAGAATGCCTGAACCTGCCAAGGAATGCCAAGGGCAAGATATGTCCCCTCCCATCCTCAACTGTACTGCTTAGCATACTCAAGGACGTTGTACAAACAGCCCCCTTCCAGCCAACAGACCTTCTGTCGCCTGAGTTCATGTAGTCATGAGAAATACTCTGGATGGTTTTCATTGTTTCTCTCTCTAAGCTTTGAACTCTGAGCTATCCAGAAGAAAGTTTCAGAGAATGCTAGTGAAGATACACTTCTCTGTTAAGCAGCAGAGCCTGGAGTCTCCTGGTTCTGTTGAGTCTTGAATTTGACTTTAATTCCTCACCACCAATCACTGGTGGCTCTTATTATCCCCCAGTTGGTTTCTGCTGGATGTTGTAAGCACCCATTTTGATAATGCAATCTCTATCTTGACCATTTGTTCTAGCAGGAATCCTCACCCAAGGGAATTGGCCACTCTCCTCTGCTCAGGACTCTCTATTTGGAACGCCAGTTGACTGCCTTGAATTCCCAGGTGGTTTTTGCAGGATGTTTGCAAGCCTCCAATTTAATAACATTACCTTCTTGCTGCTAATTTACCCTGTTGCCTAGAAGCCTCACCTGAGTGGAGTCTTTGCTTTGCTCAGGACCCTCTATTGAGAACTCAGGCTGGTTGCTTTAAAAGCATTCTCTGAGACGACTTCTGGATATTTAGAATGCACAATTCAACCATGTTTGCCATCTATCACTATTTATTCTTTGACTTGCTGTATATGCAATAAACTCACCCATTCAAAACCAAACGTTTAGCTACATGGACCACTCCATGGATCATACAGAGCATCTTCAAAGCTCACCTGTATGTTACAAAGTGCAAACAACCTATAAAATGATCTAGAGGAGTCACTTACAATGACATTTTAGAATATCGAAAATTTCTGTTGAGGCTTGTATTAGTCAAGGTTCTCTAGAGTCACAGAACTTACAGATAATCTCTATATAGTAAAGGAATTTATTGATGACTTACAGTCTGCAGTCCAAATCCCAACAATGGTTCAGTAGTAGCTGTGAATGGAAGTCCAAGGATCT
>NC_034605.1:9384237-9400484 GCF_900095145.1 Mus pahari | reverse complement strand
TCTCAGTCTCCAGATTAGGTTCACTGGTGAGCCTTCCAATTCTGGATTGTAGTTCATTTCAAATATAGTCAAGTTGACAACCAGGAATAGCCACTACAAGGCTGTCAATTGCTTTCATGTCCTCTGGGGTCAATTCAAAGTCAAACACCTAGAAAGAAAGAACAAGTCATAGATAGATAGATAGATAGATAGATAGATAGATAGATAGATAGATAGATAGATAAACGTTGTAGAAATTTTTAATCCCAATACAGGGTTTCTACCCTGCCTTTGATCATTCAGTTCTCTGATAAAAGATGCACAACTTTTATTATTTACAATAAGCCTTGATTAGCACTAGAGCTTGGCAGATATCTACCCTCTATGGTATTAAAATCTATTATCCTATCAATAATCCCGAGTTATTTCTTACTATGCTTCATTTGGGGTGCTCTTAACTCCAATTGGTCAGCCTTCGGGGCCATGTTCTCTTAACTCCTAACCAATGGTGGTCTCTCCTTCTGGTCCTGCACTTTTCTCCTCCTAGTGGTTCCTCTCTGACCCTAAGTCAGGAAACCTAAACCCCACCTATGTCTCTTTTGCCCAGCTATTGGCTGTTGGCACCTTTATTCACCAATCAGAGATAACTTTGGGGCAAAGTCACAGAACTCATTTGGGTCTACTGCAGACTCTCTTGTATCTGGGCAAGGTCTTAGGGGCCAGCACTTACTATTACAATATTAAGCAAAAGATCAAACCTCAACAAACAAATAAAGAAATAAGCAAACAACCAAAGCTGCATTCTATTTGGAAATACAAAGGGATGAAACAAAAGTGGCAATATAAATGGTGGCAGAAGCATTTCGGTCACCATTGGCTTCCAGATGGTCTAGGTCTGAGAACATTTGGCTGAGTATTGCAAGCCCTCTTTTCCTTTCCTACCATGATCCACTTCACAAAAGAACAATTCATCAATTGCAAATCTTCCCAAGTAAGGCAGGAAAAAAAGGACTCCTGGATATATTTTCATATCTAGATTAATTACTAGATTTAGCTTCACCAAAATTTGCTGAACTTTTTTCCTTCACCACCCTGGCGTTTGATCCAGCTTTGAGTAGAACCCACTCATAGGGCATAGTATAACTCCTCTCCAGGACTTGACTGAGCTGAAGAAAAATCAGCCCCTGATAAATTGTTCAATCATATTCCTCGATTGCCTCATAGTTCTCAAACATTATCTATATCTGTTCTTTCTTATCAAAAGAACCTTCCTGATTATCACTGAGTTCATGAATCCTCTATTAATAATTTTCTTCCATTTGAGCAAGACTGTCTTGCTGTCAGCCTACACCAAGCTTCAATGAGAGAGCCTCTCTCAAGACAATAAAGCAGAGAGTAAAGAGAATAGCCATGACAGAACATGCACAGCAGTACATACACCACATACATTCACATCAAAAACAAACAAAACCCTACAGGGTCACATCCATCTGTCTACCTACATACTACACATAATAGGTAATTTTGTTAATTTGGTAGAGAATCTCATGTAGCCCAAACTGGCATTAAGAAGTGTCTGTGTATGTGTGTGAAAACTAAATATATAGCTATTTATTAATTTGTCTATTAAAAGTATCAGTGATGGTTAATGATAATGTTTAACTTGACAAAAATCTGGAAACATCTATGAGACTGATATTGGGGCATGCCCCTGTAGGATTATATTAATTGATATGAGAAGACTTATCTTAATTGTGGTTATGATCATTCCCTGAGCAGGGCATCTTGGACTGCATAAAGCAGCAGCAGAAGAGCTGAGCATGTATTCAACTTTGTCTACTTTTTAACGTAAATATAACATGACCAGTTCCCTCGGACTCCTGCCTGCCACTAAGATTCCCCTACCATGGTAGACTGTATCCTTGAACAGTGATTCAGAGTAACCCCTTTCTTCCGGGAACTGCTTTTGTCAGTGCATTTTATCACAGCAACAGAAAATGAAATCAAGACCCTGTCCATTCCATCTATTTACCAGGAGTCTATCTTAAAATGTGTTCTGTACGTAATAAGGCTGCCATAAAATCATCTATTAACATGTTGTTGAATTTTAAAATAAATTTTTTTCTGAATGACTTAACAATAAAAAGTATACTCATGAATCAAATTCATTCATAAGAATAAATTTAACCAGCAGCCACAATATTTTTAATAAAATGTTCCAAATGCTTACTGTGATGGTTTGTATATGTTCAGCCCAGGGAGTGGCACTAGTAAAGGATGTGGCCTTGTTGGAGTAGGTGTGTCACTGTGGGTATGGGTTTTAAGACCCTCATGCTAGCTGCCTAGAAGTCAATAATTCTGCTAGTAGCCTTCAGATGAAGATACAGAACTCTCAGCTCTGTCTGCACCATGCCAGCCTGGATGCTGCCAAGCTCCTGCCTTGATGATAACAGACTGAACCTCTGAACCTGTAAGCCAGCCCCTATTAAATGTTATCCTTTATAAGACTTGTATTGGTCATGGTATCTGTTCACAGCAGTAAAACCCTAACTAAGACACTTACCTTTTATAAATATTTTACTCATGATGAAATCTCTAGCTGTCATTTTAAAACAGTTCAAATACTTGAATCTATAGTGAATATTTCTCATTGATGCCAGCTACAGGTAATGATGTTTGCTGCCACCTTTCTGCACCCCTGAGATCCTCATAAAGAGGATCCTCTGACCACCCACTGTGTGCTGATGAGTGAGCTTTCAAACACACACATATACAGAAACTAAATTAAATGGTATTTTTTAATTTTACAAGATTAAAAACAAAATAAATTAAAAGCCATTGATTGGAATGAGAGTTATAGCTAGTGCACAGATGAGAAAGCATTTAAGCAATAACTTAAATCATTGATTTCTTTATGTGGTCAGTCTTTAGATTTATCTAGTCTTTCCTCCCAAGAGGAATACCAATGATAACAGTGGAAGTGGCCACATGTAACATTCCATACTACAGAAAGCACAATGACATATAACTATCTAATTGTAAGTTAATGAAAGACTCACACAGAGCCATGCCCAGTACTATGGAGTTAAAAACAAAAACAAAACAAAGAAATAAAAATGCATTGGAATATTCCAGTAGTTTAACCAACCATCAATCCTACTTGGATTTAATCTTAATCCAACTTGTTATCCTTAATATAAACAGGGATTTGTAATGCAACAAATGTGAAGAAAGGAAATGGAGGTATTTCAGGTTAGCTCTCTACCATCTGAAAAGACTCCCATAACCAAATGAGGTAATAGAGTTGAGATGTATCATGCTAAAGAACTTGTAAAAGGCAAAGCCTACTGTAGAGGCAACAAAACCCAACCTTTCACCCAGTACTTTCTCTATTGCCTTTTCAAGCTGATGTTTGTGGCACATAGAAGCTGTGCACCCGACTGAATGAATGGCAGGCACTCCCATTTGAGGGGAAATACCTCCATGTCTCATTCTGGAGAGATGATCTTGGGTTTTTACCTGGAAGTTCTCTTTGATTCTCTTCTCATTAAAGCTCTTGGCCAGAACCACCACACCCCTCTGCAGCTGATAGCGCAGGGCAACCTGGCCCGGAGTTCTATTGTGTTTCTTGGCAACGGTCGTTAAGACAGGATCTTCCAGGAGGTATGGGCTATCACTGCTGATCCTGGAGAAAGAAAAGAAACACACACACACATACTCACAGAAAGACAAAAAACCTGAAATAGGTTGCTCCTCCCCCTTACCCATATTCCCAGACTGCTGACTGCTATAAATACAATCCAGTATAGTTAGAGCAGAACCTTGAGAATATTCATAGGGATACCTTGTAAATATTCATAGGGATCTGCTTTTTATTGTAGCAATTGTAAACAACTAAGGTGCCCATCGATAGATGAGAAGAGAAACACTGTGCAGGACATGTGTCTATGCAATGGAATGTTTCAGAAATACAGACAATCCCTTTATCTTCAGGGGATCTGGAATAGCATCGATCCTTATGTGCACTCATCATCCTTATATGAAGTGCTACCTTTTCCAACTTCTACAAGTACACCTCACACTTGGTGCTATACCAAAGCTAGCATGAATTTTCTTTTCCTCCTTGGCAATTGCAGGGATGGAAGATTCATTCTTAGCATGGATTTTTGTAACTTCCATGCATATATTTTTCTCTTTCACTGAGTTGAGAACTTTCCCATTCTCGCATGAAGCAAGTGCTTCTCTTTGCCCTCTCGAGACTGCAAGTACCACTGTTCCTGTGCTTTTGAACCTTTATAAGTAAAATAATGGTCAACTGAGTGCAAGCCCTACCATGCTAGGACTATTGTCCCAATAAAGCAGACAAGAAACAAGTAACTTACAAGCACGGAGTATCCCTGGTATGGACACTCAGAATAATAAGCAACTTAAAGTTAAAAAGTGCTTATCTCTAGAATTTTTCCTTTGATAACTTCGTCACCACTAATTAATTACTGAAAGTATGGGAAACAAAATTAACAGGCAGTAAGTCATGAAAATTGCTATAAAATTTAATGCATTACAGGTAGTTGTAATTACCCTGGCCACAGAAGCACAGATACGTGAATTTCAGATAGGGATGGTGGCACATGGTTGTAATTCCAGCACTTAGGAGATTAAGGCAAAAGTTTCCACCCATGAGCATGAAGCCAGCCTACTCGACATTGCATGAGCCTATTTCAAACCACGCCCCTCAGGCGAAAGCACAGGATTTCTGTAGAGTAGGCAAAACTTCTCTGGAGCAAAAGAAAGAGTAAAGAAACTAATTGTCTAAACATGATTTTTAAAAACTGCCTCCAAAAGAAATAAGAACTTCAAAAGCCATATACAAGTTTACTATTATACTACTACTATTATTATTAACTTTTGTTTCATGTTGTTTGATGTTAGAAAATCAAGTTTCCACATTAATCATTACACTCGATTAAAATCAGAGAATAAAAGACTATGTCTTTGATGGCCATCAAAATACCTTTCTTATCTAGGTTATGGTTTCTATTGCTGTGATAAAGCACCAAGTCCAAAAGCAACTTGGGAAGGAAAGAGCTTATCTTATGCTCCCACACCACAGTCCATCATCAATGGAAGGCACAGCAGGAATTGAACAGAGGCTGTGGAAGAATGATGCCTAATGGCTTGCTCAGTCCGCTTTCTTTTTCTTTTAAGATTTATGTATTTGCTATATGTAAGTACACTGTAGCTGTCTTCAGACACTTCAGGAGAGGGTGTCAGATCTCATTATGGATGGTTGTGAGCCACCATGTGGTTGCTGGGATTTGAACTCAGGTCCTTTGGAAGACCAGTCGGTGCTCTTAACCTCTGAGCCATCTCTCCAGCCCTCAGTCTGCTTTCTGAAATAACTCAGAACCACAATGCTGGCACAACCCACAGTAGTCTGGGCCTTTGCACATTGACTATTAATAAAAATACCACACAGTCTTGTCAATAGGCCAGTTTTATGTAGATTTTATTTTTATTAATTGTGATTCCTTATCCTTCTATACTGGCTAGTTTTGTGTCAACTTGACACAGGCTGGAGTTATCACAGAGAAAGGAGCTTCAATTGGGGAAATGCCTCCCCGAGATCCAGCTGTAAGGCATTTTCTCAATTGTGATCAAGGGGGAGGTCCCCTTGTGGGTGGTGCCATCTCTGGGCTGATAGTCTTGGGTTCTATAAGAGGGCAGGCTGAGCAAGCCAGGGGAAGCAAGCCAGTAAAGAACATCCCTCCATGGCCTCTGCATCAGCTCCTGCTTTCAGACCTGCTAGAGTTCCAGTTCTGACTTCCTTTGGTGATTAACAGCAATGTGGAAATGTAAGCTGAATAAACCCTTTCCTCCCCAACTTGCTTCTTGATCATGATGCTTTGTCCAGGAATAGAAACCCTGACTAAGACACCTTCTTACCATATAAGTCTAGGCTTGTGTCAAGTTGATAGAAAGTCCATCAGTGAATGCATATACAAATCCTCTATCTCTTTATCTACAAATAAGTTTCAGAATTCACTGATTTAAAGAGCAGTATTGTTTTCCTAAGCCTATGGATTTTTAACTTATTATTAATTATTAATAAGTTAATGTTTAATGTATTTAATGTACATATATTCTCATGACTTCAGTTGCATTTATCCTTTGAAAAGTTTAATAACATGTTGCCTACCTGGCATGTCAATATCACCACATCAAAAGATGGTCATATTTTCTTCTGGGAATTCTCTCTTTTTGGCTTCCATAAAACATTATCTCTGATATTATGAGAGAAAATCATTCTAAACCCCTCCTAAATTAAAAACTAGATGTTGTAGAAACAAAAACAAAAGTTCCTGGAAATGATATAAATGTGGGTTTCACATTCTACCCATTTGTCAAAATGGCATGGCTATGATAGATTAAGTCTGATTTCTGTAAATTGCCCTTTAAATCCCTTTTAAAGTTATTGATGCAGGAAACAGGTAGACACAGATAAAACTAGAGTAAAAGAACACTAATGAGCCTGGAGCTCACCCAAGGCACATGAGAACTTGCTGCAATCTTGAGTTGAACTTTGCCATGGGGTTGAAAGTTAATCTTTTTAAATAAACATAAAATAAATTATCAACTTAAAATTATTGACATGAGGAAGTAAAGTCCAAGAGTCTCATTACCAGTTTGGGTCTCTGTGGGATCCCAGGGCACTATACGCAACTAGAACAATGTCTTTGGACTTGCAGAACTCCAGGAGTTTACTCTGGTTGAGATATGGGTGACATTCGACCTGTAAATTTCCAAAGGAAATGTTATTAGAATATATGTGTCAACAATGTCATGCAGGTTTTAGAAGTGCCTTAAAGGCTGATCTACTTCTATATTGGCTTAAATACAATATGTTTCAAATTGGCCATTTTTTTCCTGAAATACTTTTTTATTCTTGTCCTTTTGTAAGCATTTTAAGACTAAAATCTCCTGTTTCTGACTTGTGGTCTCTGTCACTTTCTATAGAATGAAGCCTAATGCCCTATTAGAGCAATGGCTGAGCGTAGCCCTAGGGGAAACAACTGCAAGCTGAACCTGAAATTGTTTCCCTTCTAGGCAGAACAGAAGGCTTGTCAAAGGAGCAGAGGGCTCAGGGGAACGAATGGAGTGAGTGTGTAGACTACGCTGGATGAGAAAATCTCCTGTCCTTAAAGGCCCATGGACTCAAAGAATTCAATCTTCTGTTATCAAGTCTTTGATCTGATCCTTAGCATATAAGAAATTCAAAAGCAACATACCAAACTATCACAGTGATCAGTGACTAATTTCCCTAATTATGGGAAATTTTAATGCTTAACTTCTTTCATAATTAAATCAAAGGAGAAAGAGAATGAGAGTGGAAATTAAGACTAGGGGTTAGTGTGGGGACAAAAGAGAGAGTAAGAAAGGGGAAGAAGACATGAATACAAGAGGTAGAACCTGCAGGTTTAAGGAAATATTTATCAGGCATACCATGCAACTGCAATGAATAGACCTTCCTTCTTCCCTACTTTGAACTAATTGGTTGTAAAATAAAAAAATAAAAAAGTGTCACAGCTCGTCATAGTGGTAAACACTTAGCTACTTGGAACACAGAGGCAGAAAGGTTACATCTTCAAGGTCAACTGGAACATTCAGAGAAATTCTACCTCAAAATAATTTGTTAAAGGACCCAGGAATATAACTCAAGGTTAGAGTATTTGCCTACTCTGTGTGAGGTCTGTTTCAAGCCCATGTACCAAGGAAATAAAAAGACGTGATCATGTTTTAACCCGCAAGATATTTAGTGATACCAAGCATTGCTAAGTGTGGGTGTTTTAATAGTATTCTAGCAACATTACCTTTAAAAAAAAATGTGGTTTTAAAATATGGGCTAAAATGACGTCATGCCTGCTTACATGTGGTGATGGGTGTATGTGAAAGACATCACCGTGCAATGCTTGGTACCTTTTGGAGTTTTAAATTCTGCAGAAGTTAAAAGGTTTTGAAAGTTATTAAAAATATTTTCAATCTAAGTGTAGGAAAGAAGCCGTCACAAATAGGCTTCCACCAGAACGATGCAACTGTGGTAGAGTTTTTGCTGGGCTTCACTTCAACCCATATTTTGGCTTTTTGAGACCTTGTATGATTTGAAGTACAGCACACATAATAAGCGTTAGTAAACAGCTTTTCTAAGAAGAGCAGTGATTTTAGTCTGCCTAACTTGCTTTCACGGGTTTCAAGCCTCAGCTCTCCAGATCAAGCTGCCCTGCTCTAAGAATGGGTCCATTGTGCTAGAAGTCTATGACTTGTAAAATATGCTACTAAATTTATGTTAAAAGAAACGTTCCCTCTTGCCTTTAGAGACAGCCCCCGGGAACCCCTTTGTGTGAAGCTCTTTTACAAAAATGTATGTTTGTCTCCAGGCTACTACGCATTGCAACAGCTAAAGGAAGTAAACAGAGTCTTTAAGGAAACCATTTTTCCTTTAGCCATTTTGTTTTTTAAAGACATTCTTTCCTCACCCAGGCTGCACTTAGATTCACTCTGTTTGAATTGCAGGCATGTGCCGCTACACCCACCTTTAGCATCTTCATTAAGCCAATTCAGGCTGAGTTTTCTATTTCTTGAAACAGAAATATTGTATCTAACCAGTAAGCACATTATTTGATATGGTTTTCATCTATTATTGTAGCCAAAGTTTTTTTTCCTTTGAATCTCAGTATTATAAAAAAAAAAAAAAAAAAGTCCCATGAAGCCATTATACATTTAAACATTTCTCTATTGCAAGATATCTAAAATGATTTGATAGCTTAATATTCATTAAAATTGCAAACACTGAACTGGAGAGATGGCTCAGCAGTTGAGAGTGCACATCAATCTAACAGGGGACCTAAGTTCCATACCCAGCATCTACACCAGGAAGGTCACAACCAACTCCATGTCACAACTCTAGCTCCAGGGAACCTGACACTCCTGGCTTTTGTAAGCACATGCACAACTTTTCTCCCCTCACCCTTTCCCCTATCCCCCAACCACCTCTCTCTCAAGAATGAATCAAAAGTAAATGACCACACATTCACTTAAAAATGAATCTTCTAAGACAGAAGCAAAAAATAGAAAAAAAAGCAAAATTGAAGTAAATGAGAACAGAAGCCAAGGGCTTTGTTGTGTAACCAACTGCTGTGCTAGGATCCCTAAGCCAGGAAATTTCAAGTATTTCAAAATTTCCCTATTTAGTCTAGCCTGGACTGTGTACCCAGACCACAACTCAGAAAACTAAAAACGAACACAAACAAAGTGAAAATCAAAATCACATGCATGGGTATGTGATTTGCTTTTTTTTTTTTTTTCCTGTATTTTTTTCTCTTCCACAAATAGATTCCTAAAGGTGGGTAAAACAAAAGATATTAAAATCCAAGTCACCTTTTTTATAATTAGCAGAATATTTTTTAAGACTAAAAATTTTACAGTACTATATATAACCATTAATTTAGTATTTTCATCATTATGTGGTGGAAGAATTTTTTTCTGGTCCAATGTATTTGGTATTCTGTAAACTTCTTATACAATTATAGGCATCTCTTTAGGTTTGGGAAATTCTATTCTATGATTTTGTTGAAGATACTTTCTAGACCTTTGAACTGGGATTCTGCTTCTATTCCTATTATACTTAGGTTTGGTTTTTTAATTGTCTCCAAATTTTTCTGTATGTTTTGTGTCAGGAACTTTTTACATTTAGCATTTCCTTGACCAATGTATCAATTTCTTCTGTCATATCTTCTATGCCTGAGATTCTCTCTTCCATCTCCTGTATCCTGTTGGCAATGCTTGCATCTGTTGTTCCTGTTTTCTTCTCTGGGTTTTGCATCTCCAGGAGTCCCTTGATTTGTGTTTTCTTTATTGCTTCTATTTCCATTTTCAGGTCCTGAACATTTTTATTCATTTCCTTCACCTGTTTGATTTTATTTTTCTGTATTTCTTTATATTTAGCCATTTCCTCCATTTGGGAGGCAGAGGCAGGCGGATTTCTGAGTTCGAGGCCAGCCTAGTATACAGAGTGTGTTCCAGGACAGCCAGGGCTACACAGAGAAACCCTGTCTCGAAAAACCAAAAAAAAAAAAAAAAAAAAAAAGTTCTCTACCTGTTCAATTGTATTTTTCTATATTTCTTTAAGGGGTGTATTAATTTCCTCTTTAAAGGCCTCTACCATCTTCATATGATTAGATTTAAGGTCATTTTCTTGTGCTTCAGGTGTGTTACAATATCCTAGTAAAATTGCTGTAGTAGGATAGCTGGGTTCTGGTGGTATCATATTGCCCTGGCTTTTATTGATGATGTTCTTACGTTTATCTTTAGCCATCTGGTTGTCCCTGGTGTTGGCAGACCTGATAGTCCCTAATGGCAGCAGGCCTCTGGGATTGCAGATAGATTTGGTTGTCCCAGATGGCTATGGGCTTCCAGGGATACAGGCAGAGCTGGTGGTCCGATGGCTTCAGGCCTGGGTTGTCACTGGTGACTGCAGACTTCCAAGGATGCAGGCACAGCTGGTGGTCCTTGATGACTGCAGACCTCAGAGATTGCAGGATTGGATCTTGTTATCCTTAGTGGTGGCAGGCATGCAGGGGAGCTGTGGCCTGGGGTATAGAGTGCAGAGGGGACAGGGAGGAACTCACCTCTGCTGGGTTTATCCAGAAGAGCGAGCGGGGAGCCAGGGAATTGAGGTAGGAGCCTAACCTGGTAGTCCCTGGTGGCTGCAGGCTTCAGGATTGCCTAAATAACCATTCATAACTACAGGTATTTGGAAGGGGTTTTTGTACCAGTTGTGAGCTGTGTATGTTTTATTTGCTGGTTTAATTGTTTTCACCGTGTTGATGATGTAAGGTCTTAAACATGCTAAGCAGACTGTCTACCGCAGAGATACTTTTCCAGCGCCTCGTATGGTTATGATTTATGTACCTGCTCACTCTCCCCTCCCTCTTTCTGATTTGCCATGTTATTCACACTGCTTTGTTTCATAATAAATACATGCATACATACATACATACATACATCTTTTTGAAAAATGGGATATAAAGCTAAATAAATAATTCTCAACAGAGAAGTCTCTAATGGCTGGGAAGCACGTGAAAAAATGTTCAACATCATCCCTGTTAGTTATCAGGGAAATGTAAATCAAAACACCTCTGAGATATATATTATACATTATATAGTACATTATTATATACTATATATAGTATATGTTATATAGTATATATAGCATATATAATAATACAATATAACGCATATGTTATATATTATTGTAACTATATTTTTACATATTATAAACTATATAATATGTAATATAATACATAATATATTATATAAAATTATATGTGTTAAACAATATATAACATATAATTATATACAAAGTATATACATAAAATCTTGCTCTTCACAAACTAACAGCAAGGCTGAAAACAATACATACACAACTCACTGAATATGGAGTTGTCAAGCTGGTGCCTACATAGAGCCTTCAGCCCTATGTTCCAGCATTTTTGTTACAGGAAGGTACTCTGCATACTACCAAATGAAACATCCCTTTGTTCCACAACGGTATCCCACCTGCAAGATATACTAATGCAGTGGGTGATGCAAATCTTGTGGGAGTAACCAAACTGACTTAAGACTCGTGCCAAGAGATAGATCCCATTTCTGACCCTGCTCAAGGAACCCAGATGAGAGGCCTTAATGACCATCCATGAG
Organism: Mus pahari; assembly: GCF_900095145.1. Lineage (NCBI taxonomy): Eukaryota > Metazoa > Chordata > Mammalia > Rodentia > Muridae > Mus > Mus pahari. The sequence continues at coordinate 9,388,751 of NC_034605.1, read as the reverse complement.
GCAGTGACACAAAACATTGGTACATCTATCCCTAACCACCTTGAGCTTCAAACTAACGGTGCTACTTTCAACACATCTTCACCTAGGTATCTCACTGAACCTTCAGGTCCACGTCTGATTTAGAAGGTGTTGTTCTTAGCACTCTACTCAACCTGAGCTGCCACTGATATTTCCTACCTCAGGAAAAATAACTGTAATCTAATTCAAAACAGAAATTTAAGAAGCATCAATTAAGGAAAAAGTCTGTGAAGAACAAAAGTTAAGGGATGGCCAAGGTAGACTAAGAGCTTACCTGATTGCAAGTGGGTTTGTATTTCAAACCTGGTTTGTTTAGAATCGATTCCAGCTGTTTGTGGTTGAAATTTGACACCCCTATAGATTTTGCTAAGCCTGCATCCTTACACTTCTCCAGGGCCTGGGGAAAAAGAAAAATCTGGTAAACATGTATTGTACTCTGTCCTTTGGAGTTTCTCCTAGAACATTTCTGAACACTTACATAATAATTTCAGTTTCTCAAAGCAATGTTGTCATTTGAACACAGCCCTGAATAATGCACTTACCTGCTATGGATACATATTCTTCTGCTCGTTCAGTTACATGCACACTGAGAACAGCAAATACACACAAGTCTCCCCTTACCTTCCCCCACACTCTTTAGTGACACCTGTTTTGATGCCAGGCATACAATGGTTCTTCAATAAATACCATCATAGTCAAAGATGAAGAATTCACAGATCTTGTGCTAGTAGAAACCATATTGTTACATTTTTTCCTATGATGTTGAAAGCTATATGTGAGATAGGATGTATAATGGCATGTCTCCTTCTCAATGATAGCTTGCTCTGTGCTAAGGCAGAGTGTGCTTCTCTGAACTTGTGTTTATCTGTCCTGGGGTAGTGTTGTGACCCTTGGGTTTCTTTCTGCTGACCTCCTTTATCCAGCTTATATCTTTGATCAGCTCTATAAGGCAAAGAAATGACAACATCAGACTATAGTTGAGATTAAAAATGACAGTCATGCCATGCAACACTTACTTTACAGATGAGATTATAGAAATTGAGAAGATTTCCTGTTTCTCTTTATATTCTTCTTTCATATATTACATCCTGACCACAGTTTCCCATCCCTTGCTCTCTTCGGTTCTTCTCCCCCACCTCCCCTCTCCCCAGATCTACTCCTCTTTTTTTCCCCATAAAGGTAGCAGAGATAGCATCCCAGGTATATCACCCAAACACAGCATAACAAATCACAGTAAGACTGGGCATTATGATACGTCTTAGGTCTGTCAACTGATGAAAAGAAAAAATCTCATTTGATTCATTATTAATTTGTTTCTACCTTATCCACAATGCCTTGGGGTACCCACAGCAGTACATACCTCCCATGTGTCATGAATGTCCACTGTTTCTAAAATGATTTTTCCATTGGCATCCTTTGGAATAAGTTCCTCTCCAGGCTAGAATGCAGAGAACAGAGAAGTTAACAAACACTTTCCCTAATAGTCAATTTCTAATTCCTAGTGAATGAGCTTACTCATCCAACACTCAGATGATTATATTAATAATCACTTTGTGTGTATTGTGCATGTGTCTGCAAAGGGAGACTTGGAAGATGGAAAATTGAAATTACCTAAGAAATTTTAGCAGGACATTTTCCCCCTTGATTGCCTCCACTTTTCTCCCCCTCCCCCCAAAATGAAGTCCTAAAAGTCGCCAATTATGAGGGCCTCTTCAACTGGAACTTATTTCATATCCCAAAGACAGAATGATGTGAAGAATAGAACTTACGATGTTAATCATGAGTTTTTTCTCCACTATGTGATGACTCAGTTCTCAGTTAATGAGTCCATTAGATATGATCAACAAATACATACCATGATAAGAAAATGAAGCCACAAGGCCCAAAGGAGCCCAAGCCCAAATTCGAACCCAAATTCAGATCCCTCTGTGTTAGTGTGAAAGATACACATAGAACATTCTCTAAGGACATAGAGAAGCCCCCTGGAGTCTAAGTTCTCTCCACATTTGTGGACCTCTGGTTGCTAAAAAGCAGTGATGTCCTGGAACTTCAATCGTTCAGAATACTGGAGGATGGGCATTTTAAGAAGTCTTGCCTGTGGATCGCTCGGCTGTCATGGAGAGTCATAAGCATTCAGCCATTCTTGTCACCTCAGATAGATGCATCTCTTTTGTCGAGAGCCCAGAAAAACTCACTGGCCTGACATAATAAATACAGCAGTCAAGGGCATAAGAATCTAAAACTGACCTTCATGGCAATCGGCATATGAATAAGGCAGAGATCTACATAATCCAGTCCAAGTTTCTTCAGTGATCTCTGCAGGCACTGACGAACCAACTCTGGTCTGAAGAAAGTTGTCCAAATCTGCAATTAATTCCCAAGCAAAATCACACATTGTGATGAAAGTATGGAGACCCTCTACGGTGGGCTCAGCTGAGCTAAGCACAGCTGGGGCTAAATGTTCAGATATCTTTTATTAAAAGCAATTCAGACAATGTATTTTGATCGTGATTTTGCTCTCACCCAACTTTCCCCAGATCCTCCCCCATAACCCCGCCCAGATTTATGCTGCCCTGTAGAGAGCACATCATCAATAGAATACTGACATTTACTTCAGTGATGACAAAGTGAAGGATATTAACAGGAGCTAGTAAACAACCAACTTAAGTATTTTGAGATTTAGAAGCTTTGGGTCTTGGAGGAACAAAGAGATGATGGGGTCAATGTCCTTAGTAAACCCAGAACAAATTCCAAGAGAACCAGTCTAAAAACAAGTTGTCACCAGTGTAAGATAAGGAGGAAAAATTGTTAGAGACCTCAGCTCAGATTACGTCATGAATGTCAGCTTTCTCCCTGAGAGGATGTGACAAATTTCAGTCTAGTTGGTGCTGATTTGAAAAATGATTTTTCCATTTGTGAACAATATCACAATATCTCAGCCTCACTTGTTTATCTATTTAAGAATTAGTTACTCGGGATCCAGAGAGGCCAGATAATCCAACAGAACTGTTTTCTTATTTTACATCTAAACATCTGATAAACTCAAAAACACTGAGTACCTATATTCCACATTTAATACACATTAGAGCAAAACAAGATTGTTCTTTTCTAATTTTTTTCATTTATTTGTGTGTGTGTGTGTGTGTGTGTGTGTGTGTGTGTGTGTGTGTATGTCTGTGTGTGCATGCACATGCACATGTGTACTCTTGTGTATGTGCAGATGCATGGGTATCACATAGGTAGAGGTCAGATATAAGGAATAATTTCTTTTCTACCATGCTACCATGCACATCCTGGGAATCAAAGGTTGCCAAGCATAGCAACCTGCACCTTTTTCCACTGAGCCATTTTGCCGGCCCTGTAATCTATGCTTATATAATGGATCTTTGCAATAAAGAAATTATGCAAATTGATACCAAAGGGGTGGTTTCTCCCTCCCTCATAATATATCAGAATTGGCAGTGGCTTCCAACCATTCTGGTCACAAGTGCTCACCTTGGTGGTGTAGAATAAATCCTCTCTCTTCACAGTTCCATCAGCTATCTTGTCTCTGAGGGCCTGTCCAACTTCTTCCTCATTTTGATAAAAGTATGCTGCATCTATGTGACGGAAACCCACATCAATGGCTACTTTGGTGGCCTCAGTAGCCTTGCTCTTTGGAATCTATGAAACAAGAGTAGGGAAAATTGGAAATGTGACCAACTCAGAAAAAAAAAAAGCGGTTTATTTTTTCATAGTATGTGTTCTCTGAGTTGCTGCCAGCCCCATGGCTGATCGTTTGATCATGAAAACCCCGATAATAGTCTTACAACCTATCTGAAGACACAGACTACAGCAAGACCAAGTTCTAGACCTTGAGTGAATGAATTAGTGATGTGGAAGTCATGTGAAGCATGGGAATGCAAATTTCACTCAATAAACATCAGTTGTCAGGAACTAGCTAGCAGGAAAACTGGCATAATGGGAGAGAAATTCTAAGGCACCCGGCACGGGAGAGGTGTACATACTCACAGGTATGGTTGGGATGAGAACTGAAAAGTAGCTCCTATTACCCATCATTCCCAAGTTCCACCCAAGTAGGCTCCTTAGTTCATGCAAGATTCTTTTATATCCTTCATTTCTCCAGTACTTGCAGTCAGCATTTCTACAGTAATCATTTACTGAGTGCTCTCTTTTTGCCCAACACTGTGTTAGATTCTGAAGTCCTGGATATTTTTCTATGAACAAAAGGACCACCCCCACACACACACCTTCTTTTAAGAGGTATTTGAGAAGAAGGTGGAGGAGGTGGTTAATACACAAGGAAGTATGAAAAGTGGGTGTGGTAGCCCACACCTACAATCCTAGCACTTGGGAGGTGGAGAGGCAGGGATATTACATTGTCAAAAACACTCTTATCTATATAGTAAGTCCATTGCCAGCCTGGCATGCATAGGAGCTTGTCTTCTTTTTCTTCTTCTTCTTCTTCTTTCTCCTCCTCCTCCTCCTCCTCCTCC
>NC_034605.1:9377681-9384182 GCF_900095145.1 Mus pahari | reverse complement strand
TTCTTCTTCTTCTTCTTCTTCTTCTTCTTCTTCTTCTTCTTCTTCTTCTTCTTCTCCTCCTCCTCCTTCCTCCTCCTCCCCATCATCATCATCATCATCATCATCATCATCATCATCATAATTATAGCATTGCTCTCCATGCATGCTTTAAATATCTATGTTATTGTGAAAGCCACACAGAAGTGGATCTTTAGCTGTTGAATACTCCTACCATTGCCAAGATGCATTTTAATGTCAATTAGAAGCTTAATCATGAACATTGGATTTGTTAGTTATCAATTTATAATTATATAATTTACCAGTATTGCTTTAATAGAATATGCATAAATATATGTTGTACATCACGTCAATAAATTTTCATAGGCTTTTAAAGCTCATAGAGAAGCTGGCTCTGGAAACAGACTTTCCTCTCCCCCAACTTCAGACCCAAGTATGTTTGTGCCAATTGTTCTTCCAAACTCTCTGCCCCAGGTCAGGTTGACCCACTGGCTTTGTACTATGAATAGGAAAAAACTCAAGCAGCTAACGGTATTGAAAACATGTGTCTTAAAAACAGCTAGGACATAAATCATTCCAGTCAGAAGAGGCTGTTGTTTATCCCATGATATGAAATCCACTACTTTGAGGAGATGAGGAAGTGGAAGAGGAAGAAGAAAAAGGAGGGGGAGGAGGAGGAGAAGGAGGAGGAGGAGGAAAAGAGGAGGAGGAGGAGGAGGGAGGAAAGGAAGAGGAAGAAGAAAGATATGATGCTGTAATATGAAGGGGAAGCCATGGGAAGTTCATCCATGAGGAGAGAAAGCTAAATCACAAATTCCAACTTACGACCTCAACTGTTCCAGTGGGTTGTGGGTTCCTGCTGGATGCTGTGAACATCCAATTTAATGTCATCTCTATCTTCTGCTATTGGTTCAGTTACTTGGAAGCCCCACCCAAGGGGGTTCTTCATTCTTCCCAGGGGGTACTTGCAACAAGAAAATTCCAGCTAACTGCCTCCATGCGACTCTCATAGTTCATTCCTACTAGATGTTTGGCAGTCCCGTGATTTAATGATGTTTCGCTATATATCTGTTTCTATTTCCCTTTCATAATTCATTCTTTTACTTATGCTTGTAAATACTTAGTAAATCTCTCATTCAAAACCAAAAGTATGGCCATTATAGATGGTACTCTAGACCAGTAAAATGGGTGTTTATTCCTTCCTATTCACCATACTACACACTAGTTTATTTATTCTACTATTTGTCCTTACTGACAAAAATTTATCCACTAATTTTACATGCAGGAAATTTATATGAATCTGTCCCTTTGTCTGCATCCAAACTGGAAGGATCAAAGAGCAGGATGCAAGATCCATATCCAGAAAAACCACAGTGAGAGAGTAGCAGACGCCCAGAGAGATGGCAATACCCATCTGACCAGCTATTGTTTCCAGGACAAGGGTCATACCTCACAAGGCTGCTGTTGAGAGGCAAAGTCAGGATAATAGTATTTACAGATTTTCCTCAAATTTCAATCAGTGTATATTTTAATGATTTAATCTGATATCCTGTGTTTGTGTTCCTCCCAGGAAACAAACTTAGCTGGACAAATGAAGTCACAAGACACACAACTTAGCAAGTCTTTGTTCCAGCAATGACTCATAGAAGGTCATTGGTAGAGTTAGAGTCACAGTCAGAATAAAACCTTCTACTAGACTGTGAAGGAAGTTTCAATTTGTTGTTTTCTCAAAGGCATGTGTTACCTTTACTTTTTAAGTGAGGGCATTATGAAATGCTTTTGTTCTGGTCCCTAAGACATAAGTTTGTCTTTAACAGTAGTAACAGATGTTGACTAAAAGCTAGAGAACATAAATCAAATAAAGGATCATTATGCCATTGGAAACAAACTGGTTCTAGCAGATGCTGATGTTTCATCATCCTTCCACCAAAATTGAGTATATTGATACCTTTGTCATTTGGAGACAATCCTTCCTAAGCCACTCCAAAGCTTCTATTTCCTGTGACTAGACTTTGATACTTTCAGTTCATTGAAATGAGCTGTTGAATAGGTGCATAATGTGTTTGGTAAGAAATGTGATCAAACCTCCATTGTTACTTTATGTCTTGTAAGTCTTCAGTACTAATCTATGAATAGAATGACTGTGGCTTCTCATAGACATTATTTAAAAGCTTGACTACATCTGCACTCTAAATACTTATCTTTATGCTTGCATTTCTCAGTCTTCATCAAAGAAGCTTTGTTTTGCCATTACCAATGACTAATACCAAGACCCACAACTAGTCAAAGAAGTGACACTAGATTTCTAGGAAATGCTTATCCATAAATGAAATATCTATATCTCACCATTTCTTAAAGAGGCTCAGAGAACATCATAGAAAAGGAGGGAGAAAAATAGTAAGAACCACAGGTCAAGGCAACAGGAAAACTACTGCATAACAGTATCTTTAGGATGTGGTAGAACTCCTTGTATTCAGGAGCTGACAGCAGCTATGGTTGTCTGTGCAAAACCTGAACAAGATAAATCCAGTTCAACACTTCAGCATGCACAGAGGATGGGATAACAAGACCTCACCCCCACCTAAACTGCTACTTACAGTTGATGGCTTCTTGGAAAAGAATCTGTTTCCTTCAGGCATATGACCTAAAGTAGGTTGACCATGTTCTAATGGATGGCCTTATATTTATATGCATTTAATCAGCATTAATGAACTTAATGGGTTATTAAAACAAAGCTGGAAAGAATCCAGATGTCCCTCAATACAGGAATGGATACAGAAAATGTGGTACATTTACACAATGGAGTACTACTCAGCTATTAAAAACAATGAATTTATGAAATTCTTGGGCAAATGGATGTATCTGGAGGACATAATCCTTAGTGAGTTAACCCAATCTCAAAATAAGTCACTAGATATGCACTCACTGATAAGCGGATATTAGCCCAGAAACTTAGAATATCGAAGATACATTATGCAAAACAAGAAAACCAAGAAGGATGACCATTGTGTGGATACTTCATTCCTCCTTAGAATAAGGAACAAAATACTCATGAAAGGATATAGGTACAGAGACAAAATTTAGAGCTAAGATGAAAGGATGGACTATCCAGAGACTACCCCATCCGGGAATCCATCCCATCATCAGCCACCAAACCTAGATACTAATGCTCATGCCAGCAAGATTCTGCCGAAGGGACCCTGATATTGCGGCCTCTTGTGAGGCTATGCCAGTGCCTGGCAAACACAGAAATGGATGCTCACAGCCAGCTATTGGATGGAACACAGGGTCCCCAATAGAGGAGCTAGAGAAAGTACCCAAGGAGTTGTAGGGGGCTGCAACCCTGTAGGTGCAACAACAATATGAACTAACCAGTACCCCCTGAGCTCGTGTCTCTAGCTGCATATGTAGAAGAAGATGGCCTAATCGGCCATCACTGGGAATAGAGGCCCCTTGGTCTTGCAAACTTTATATGATCCAGCACAAGGGAAGGCCTGGGCCAAGTAGTGGGAGTGGGTGGGTAGGGGAGCAGAGGNGGGGGGGGGGGGATATAGGGAACTTTCGGGATAGCATTTGAAATGTAAATAAAGAAAATAATAATAATAAAAAAAACACAGACATGGTAAAAAATAATCTGTTCAAATAGTTGAAACTCTCTAACAAATATATATCTTCATCCAAATCAAACAAACAACAACAAAAACCAAATGAACAAATAAAAAACCTCATAGGAAAGTGTTAGCCTATGCCTCTATTGTTAGCCATTTCCTCCCATATCTATTTACCATGGAAATTTCTCACCAAGAGCTGAATGCAGGAGAAGCCTGAGCTTTAGATGTTAAGGACATAAAAATTAATAACAATACTTATATCAGGGATTCAATGCACCCAAGTATGTAAGTACTTAAAATATATGGTAAGCATCGAGATTTGTTGGGAAACAATGATACTAACAATAGTGAAAGATACTCCACCTACAAAGCCATCTACCTCCAAATCCCCAGAGATAATATCTCAGCATCTCACCACGTACCAAAGGTGGTCTCCAGATATGAACATAAGCAAGCTGTAGGCAGTGAAAGAAACATGCAGAAGAGTCACCCACCAGATATAGTTCTCCTGCTTTCTGAAATTACTTCCAGGGTGGGTAATATCCAACCCTTTAGTTCCAAAAGATCCTCTTACCTCTTTAGAAGCAAATGTTCCAAATCCAAGCATTGGCATGAAGTGTCCATCATTTAGCTTCACTGAAGGACTGTGTTTGAGATCCATGATTCCCACAGCCCAGTCAATCGGACTCTGTCCTTTCTTCCCTTGACTCACTTGAGCTGAATAGAAGGCAAGGCATCCAGCACTCTTTATTTCTGTCAAGAAAGGCGGGGACAAGGTTACAAAGGCTCTAAAATAAAGTTGGAGTGAGTCCATTGACTTTCTTGGCAATCCCTTCATGACTCTATAGAAAGATCTTACAGGAAACACACACAGAAAGTTTACATATTAGAAGACACTGGATTTTTCAGCTCCTAAACGGAAAAGCTAACTGTGACAGTCTACCCCTGATAATTAATTTATACCAGACTTACATTATAAAATACAAAATTATCATGTTTGTCTTTAAACATGAATTCTGCTACAGAACCTGTTCCCTTCCTCCCCCTCTATTTGTTTTAAGAACCACACCAAAAAAAAAAAAAAATACAATACAGAATTTCTCAAAGTTTGATGTCTGGGCCTGAGCCCATAAAACATCAAAATTCCTTTGGAATATTCACCTTTAATTATCTTCTTCTCTGTGGTAAATCTTCATTCAAAATTCAGACTCTTATTTTGCTTCTTTAATAGATATAGTTCTGATTGTTGCCCTTGTTGAAATAGTTGCCTCTTCCCAGAAGAGCCCTCTCTTCTCCATCACACTCACTACTAACCTAGTTTGTACTTTTGCTTATTGTGCTCAGCATACATGCACGAGCCTTAAGTTCTTCATGACTCCGGCAGCCTCATTCATCACACCCCCCTCATCACCTCACATTGTACTAACATTCATTAATGTAGCTCAAAAACACATGCTGGTGAATTATACTCCAAATTAGTTCAAAACCTCAGCTAGGATCAGAAAACTCGAAGCAGCACTTTCTTCAGGGTCACAGTCATGTCACACTTCCTTGCCTTAAAATTCTGCAAGTGCTTTTCCAATAGCACTACAATTTGTCTTGTTATTTCAGTCCATTCCCATCTCTTGACAGAGTCAGATTTTTGCCTGATTTTATTAATCCTTTTATTGTATATTGTATGCCATAATTGTATTAGATATAAATTTAATGAGTATACACTCTGACTTTTCTTTGGTTCAGCTGTGAAACTAAATAGAAATGAGGCTCCACTGCATGAAATGTTAGGCACTAGTATGGCCCTGACCACAGAATAGTAGTGGCCAAGGAAGAAAAGACTCATTCTAGACACAAGAAAAACCCAGTAGTCAACCCAGGCCTATTGTAAAAATCAGCAGAATGAGAACTTGCTTCCTTCTTCACAGTGAATTATAACATTTTTTTCCAGGTGAGCGAGAAGCCATCACAGACGGTGATGCGTACATAGTTTCTACTTTTCTCTTTCAACTTGGAGTTTAGAAGAAAAAAACTGACCAGAAAGAGCAAGAAACCAAAAGCACTCTGTGTTTTCCCGTGACAAATTCCTGATAAAGGGCTAAAAGGGTAGAAAGCAGTGAGTTCCAGCAAAATCAGAGCCCAGAGCCAGGAGAAACCTTCCGTGCTGAAATGTCACACTGTTTCAAAGCCTCAGAGGGAAGGATGTGGAGAAGAGAGGCTTCTGCCTGACTCAGTGCTGGAAGATGCTGAGTGAGAGTGAGTGAGCAGTATTCAGAATTGTACTTAAGTCAGCAATAGATTCCCAAGACAACCTTCAGGCAGGCACAGATTTAAACTCACACACAGCTAAGAGGATGAGTGGCCTGTTTTGGTTAAATGGCACCATGGAGGAGGGTTTGATCTCTTTCCTTAATGAGATACCAACACATTATTGGTGACTCCAAGTCTGTTACTGTGTTCCAATCAACCACACTTAACCAAAATTTTAATCTTATTACCATCCAACAATTTGCCTGTAAAATTCCCAGCTTCTGAATATTGCTGACTCACTCTGATGGTGAAAAGGGTGTTTGGCATGCCTCCCCATAGCTCTCGGTGCCAACATTATTACTTGATAGACAGATGGGCTGCTATACTTGCTGCTTGATTTGGCTAAAATGCTTGCCTGGACTGCAAGCTTTCCTGCAGGTGACTCTCTAGGTGCTTTGTAGAATGGGAGAAATTCCCTTTTCCATAAAGAAAAATTCAGACCTATTTGATTAATAAAGTGAAAGCTGTATCTCTTAGTCTGATTTTGAAAAGTCTGTGTTTGGGTTATTTTAAGTTTTTGTAAGTTTATTTATTGTATGTTTAGAATAATCATATATACATAGACTATATATATATATATATATATATA
>NC_034605.1:9375995-9377066 GCF_900095145.1 Mus pahari | reverse complement strand
CCTTTGCCCTGCATGGACTCTGGAAATAATACTGACATGAGCAAAATCTGATGCTAAAGGATGGAGAGAGTAGGGACAAGAGTGTGGAAGTTAGGGTGGGTAATGAGTTAACAAGCTACAAGCAAAAAAAAAAAAAAAAGAACAAAATCCCATACATATTCCTGAATGTGTTAAAAACCTTCATTCAAATCTTATCAGGACCTATAAGTGTCAGAAAGACCTTCCCCAAAACTCAAGAATCCACAAGTACTTCACATTACAAATTGCCTTCGTCTTCTAAGTCTGTCCATTTTGTCCTCTTTTCTCGTTCTGCTGCCAATTGTAGGTTGCCTGTCAGGGTGATCACACACTTTGACAAACCTTCCCCAAGTAGCTGGGTTCCTTTCATCATTGAAACACATGGGAAGGAACTGCTTTTGCTGTTCCTCTGTCTCCTAATAATCCAGACTTACAGGCCCACCCCCAAATGTAAACTATGTAGAAAGAAAATATCTTCATTTCCCCTGTGCCTAAGTGAACCTTCTTGTCACTCTTGGATGTTCGGTCCCTAGAATTGAGGTCCCACAGGAAATCCTGCGGATGATGGATGCAGGAGATCTGTGCACCACATGAATGCCAGATACCTGAAGAACTCAGAAATGGGTATCAGGCTCATTGGGCTGGAGTTATATCCAGTTGTGAGGTACCATGCAGGTGCTAGAAATTGAGAGAGAGAGAGAGAGACAGAGAGACAGAGACAGAGACAGAGACAGAGACAGAGACAGACAGAGAAACGGAGAGACAGAGTCAGAGCTCAAGAAAGAATTGTTTGCTTGACAAGTGAGAAACAATTTTTTTCCTTCAGAGTCAATCCTTCAAGAAGAAGGAAAATTCAGGTGACAGCAGATGCTGGCGAGGTTGTGGAGAAAGAGGAACACTCCTCTATTGCTGGTGGGATTGCAAGCTTATACAACCACTTTGGAAATCAGTCTGGCGGTTCCTAAGAAAATTGGACATAGTACTACCGGAGGACCCAGCAATACCTCTTCTGGGCATATACCCAGAAGATCTTCCAACTGGTAATAAGGACAC
>NC_034605.1:9364155-9373625 GCF_900095145.1 Mus pahari | reverse complement strand
CTCTCTCTCTCTCTCTCTCTCTCTCTCTCTCTCTCTCTCTCTGTGTGTGTGTGTGTGTGTGTGTGTGTGTGTGTGTGTGTGTGTGTGTATGTGTGCCCACCCTACTGAACCATGAAAATGGCTGTAGGTTTGTAGAAATCTTTACATTTCTGGTAAGTTTAACATACTTAAAGTATCCTAGGACAGTGACTGCCTGAAGTGTGGCACTCCAGGACAAGAGTCTCATAAAGAAATCATAATTGTATAAAACTAAAACTATATGACTTGTCAGGCTAGGTTTTTGATATCATTGATAAAGAAATCTTGTTTGGATACTTTGGCCCTTCTTAAAAGGGGGAACAAATTACCCATGGAAGGAGTTACAGAGACAAAGTGTGGAGCAGAGACTGAGGGTATGACCATCCAGAGACTGTCCCACCTGGGGATCCATCCCATATACAGTCACCAAACCCAGACAGTATTGTGGATGCCAACAAGTGCTTGCTGTCAGAAGCCTGATATAGCTGTCTCCTGAGAGACTCTACCAGTGCCTGACAAATACAGAGTTGGATGCTACTGGATAAAGGAACTTGAATGAAGAGAAAAATTCAAGGATGAACATGGAGTTGATTTGGCAGGGGTATTAGAACAAGGTCAAGGCCCACTTCCCAACCTTGTCTAGGGGAGTCAGAGTCTGGATTTTTATTGGGGTATATACTTGTGGCATAAAGATTTTTCATGGAATTGGAAGGGAGTTTCCCAGAATCAGTCCATGGATCAACTATCCTTCCAACACATTGAGTGGGTAGATTTTGACTCTTTTTGGTCTTAACTGAGGCTGTGGAGAAACTCAATGTTAGAATTTACTCAGCTGCAATACAAACCACAGGTTAATTTACCAACTCAAAGGTCACTCACAGGGGCCAATGATTTCCTAACTTTCTATCAAACTGAGCTCAACAGCAACCAACATCCATGAGCACTGAAGTGACTTGGCAGCAGTGGGTGGGGAGCCTGAGGAGTCCACAAAGTGAGAAGGACAAGCCTATAGGATAGTTACTAAAACAATCAGTTCAGGTAATTTAATAGCTAGCACTAATTGAAGTTAAGCTCTGAACTGCACAAGGAGGCTGGAAAATGAGAGTCCTGTTTCTAGATATGGGCTGGGCTGAGCAAACATTACATTCCTTAGATAACCCTAAGTTTTCTCAAGCAGGCACTTTCCGATGCCCTTGAACATCTTTGCCCACTCTGGCTATCTTTGTGAGAGCAATTATTGTTCTGTCAATAATGGCAGATATCAAAATACAGCTCTACACTGTCCCCACAACAGTCTTCTAAGAAATTTGGTTTATCTTACACAAATGTTGATTTTGGTAAAACTGAATCCATGACCATTCTACCAAAAAAAGAATTTCAGAATGAGCCAGTATTAAACCAAGTTGGAGATAATTAAACATAGAAATTAGATACACAGGGAAAGAACACAGCACATGGAGAATATAGGTATGAACTTTTAAAGACCTTTGCTTAAAGGCTTTAACATCAGCTACATAGACCATGTTGGTGGCATTTAATTTGCATTTCAAAAGATTGCTAGGAGACTTTTGTTCTTGTTTTCTTCAGTTTTCATTTTGATAAGTGGATTATAGAGTAAGTTGGGAGGTATCTTGAACAGTAATATAGTCTAAAAGTAAAAGCCACTAGGAATGTACAATGGAGATAGAACATGCCTTCTTACTATGAGGGATGCTTTAGATTAGAAGCCTAAAAAATCGTGGGTTTATAGCATTGAGCAAATGCTATTATGTTGGAGCTCTTGACTCCGAGCTGGTGAGAAGCTTCAGCTAAACTCCTAGGTAGGGGCTTCTTTTGCTTCTCTGGCCCATACTTTTGTTTCTATCTTGCCATAGTAGGTAGACTTCAAGAGAAACACAGCTTCACCCTTGATAAGAGCCTTCTTCTGTAGCTACTCTAAGCATTCCAAAGGATATTGGAAATAGCCAGTGGGCTGTGAGCGCTAATTCTCCTGGAGTTCTCTTGGTATGGCTGTGATCCTCCCATTGCTCAGGCAGTGAACCAGTGGAGTGCTGAAGAACAGTAATTATTTTCTGGAAAACCTAAATGCATTGGATGAAGCCCAAGAAACTTTCAAAGAGGTTTCACCAAAAAGGGGACTGAGTTCACAAAGTTCTATAATTCTCAAAGAAACATTAACCTCAGATTGTGAGAGAAATACCAATATTTCACAGGGGTGCAATGCCAAGCACTTACCTAACCTACCCTAAATAAACAGAAATTTACTGTGAAGCAGAAATAAAGGAGAGATTCCCTTGCTGGAATAAGCCATCCCACCCCTCCTTCATCACCCTATATGAACAGGGCAGATGAAAAGATAACCTTCCAGGGTTTTTAAAATGCACAAAAAGACATGTACCCAGTGAGCCACATCTTCATGGTGGCCCCACCTCCAACCATCCATCTCCTCCCACTAGTAGCACCATATGATGAAAGTTACCATAAATTATCATCCATTTATTAGGTCAAAGATCTTAAGATTTAGCTTTCCCTAGAAAAACCCCTCACAGACTCCAAGGTGATTCTCAATCCAATCAAGTTGACAACAAAACTTTACAACAACCTCTCAGTAAGTATATGCTTCCGCCCCCCCTTCCCCCCCCCAAAAAAAAGGAGGGAAAATAAGTAGTACCAGATGCAGAACCTTACTTCCGACGACGACGGGACATGCCCAGGAAGCTGTGAAATTACCACTGTCTTTAGCCACACACAAATGATGGTGATGTGTGCTGGCAGCTCCACTGTCTTCTGCAAGCCAGTGAGAGGGAAAGCAGGGAAAACAGAAGGAATGAAGCGATAAGAAAAATACTCTGAATCGAGAGCTATGGGAAAGTACCCAATTAAACACATTTCGAGGTTTGGATGCAGCTTGCCTCATACATATCCTGACTTTTCATCTCTAGTGCCACATAAATAGGATATAGTAGTATAGATCTTTAATCTCAGCTCTTGAGAGGTAGAGATAGAAGGATGTGTGTGTGTGTGTGTGTGTGTGTGTGTGTGTGTGTGTGTGTGTGTGTGTGTGTGTGCTGAATAAATTTTGGATATAAAAAATTTGACAATTAGGATTCATTATCATACATTCATATGTATCACTACACACACATATTCACTATTATCTTGTATTATATAACTATGAAATAGGAGATCTAGAAAAAATATTCCCTGCTCTAGTTTGAAAATGTTCCCCACATGTGGTATGTTAGACACAATCTCCAGCGCAACTGTGTTGGGGAGGAGAACCTCTTAGGAGTTTGCAACAGGAAACTTCTGCTCATGTATACGGATCTGTGTTGATGCTAGATGATGAGCCAGCAGCAGTGAGGCCTCCAGTCTGTTCTTCTCCCAGCTGTAAACAGTGTTACTAGCCTCACAGGGAAGCAATGTTCAGACACAATCTTGGAAGTAGAGACCAGACCCTCACTAGACACTAACCCTGCCGGTACCTTGATCTTGGACTCGTTAACCTCTGAACTACGAAACACCGATTTCTGCTGATTATAAATGACTCAACTGTAATGTTCTTTTACAGAAGCACATGATCAACTGAAACACTCCACCAGATGGAAAAGGCTTTTATCCCTGGGAAGTAAGCAGAGAATGTGGTTATAGTAGAAACCCTTTGTCTGGTGTATTTGTTGCTGTTATTGTTTGATAAGTCAGGGCAGAGGTTACAAGCACACACATGCATGCACATGAACACGCACACACCCTGAAGTATGCTCCTGTGTCTCTCAGCCTGCAAAACATTCCACACCCATGATCTCAGAGATCCCTACGGAAGGCATTCAATCAGCATCTTCAGCTCTGGCTTTCAGGAGGGATGAGGTGGAGTGATTAGGCTCAGAACTTAGTCCAGACCTTCCTAAGGACTGGTAGCCAGAAAGTAGCATAGGTACATTTAGGTCCTTGCCTCACATCTCAGTCTAACATTCTTCAACTGACACTGGACAACAGCTTTAGCCCTTCACTCTGTGGTCCCTGTCCCCTTCAGACTTGCATGATCAGAGAAATAGTGTCTTACAACGTGGTCAGCTTCTGTCTACATCTGTGTCCTACAGCTTTCTTCTCCTTAGCTTTGATTACATTTAGGACTACTGAAGAACTGCCAGGAGGTGCCTGGGGCTCTGGGTTAATTTGCCTTTGGTGTTGTTGCAGTGCATAACAAGATTGGTGGCTTATAGAAATGTTGAGGTCAGAAATCCTCAGGCTGCTTAGAAGGGCACTGCGGTTTACACGCGGGACCATCTGGATAAGCCACAGTGGGTTTTGCCGATCTCAAGACCCTTGAGTTACAACACATCTTTAAACTCCATGAGCTACTATCACAGGTTCTAGCAATTAGGTCTGCATAGTTTTGAAGATCCTGACTGAGCCAACGGCAAACCATCAAGTAACAGGATGCCCAAGATAAACCTCATAGATAATTTCCCTCTATTGTCCTTCAGGGCAAGACAAACAGATTATAGAAAGTCCAGATGGACCTTGTTAAAAAAAAAACCTCGAGTGTTGAAAAGAAGTCAGAGAAGGTCATCCCTTCTAAAACTCACAGTTTACAGATGAAAAGCCTAAATGAAATGCTGTTAAACTCCACAGTATAAGTCTCCATTAGAATTATAATGCTGTAGTAATAAAATGGACCTCATTATAGTCATTATGAGAATGGAAAAATCAGAGTTGTGTCCAGCATCCCTTATGCACATCAGTCAACTTGAGCTCTTGAATGCTGCATTGTTAATATTGATTATCAATTGTTTCCAGGCCAGGATGCTGATGGGTTTCTCAGCACACACAAAAAAATTTTAAAAATTTTAAAAAAAAATAGTAAAAACAGCTTCAGTGCTGTAGCTGGATATAAAATTAACTCAAACAAATCAATGGCCTTTCTCTACACAAAGGATAAACAGGATGAAAAAGAAAGTAGGGAAATAAGACCCTTCACAATAGTCACAAATAATATAAAATACCTTGGTGTGACTCTAACTAAGGAAGTGAAAGATCTGTATGATAAGAATTTCAAGTCTCTGAAGGAAGAAATCAAAGATCTCAGAAGATGGAAAGATGTTCCATGCTCATGGATTGGCAGGATCGACATTGTGAAAATGGCTATCTTACCGAAAGCAATCTACAGATTCAATGCAATCCCTATCAAAATTCCAACTCAATTCTTCACAGAGTTAGAAAGGGCAAGTTGCAATTAATCTAGAATAACAAAAAACCTAGGATAGCAAAAACTCTTCTCAATGATAAAAGAACCTCTGGGGGAATCACTATATCTGACCTAAAACTGTACTACAGAGCAATTGTGATAAAAACTGCATGCTACTGGTATAGCGACAGACAGGTAGACCAATGGAATAGAACTGAAGACCCAAAAATTAACCCACACACCCCTATGATCACTTGATCTTTGACAAGGGAGCTAAAACCATCCAGTGGAAAAAAAGACAGCATTTTCAACAAATGGTGCTGGCACAATTGGCTGTTATCATGTAGAAGAATGAGAAATGATCCATTCTTATCTCCTTGTACTAAGGTCAAGTCTAAGTGGATCAAGGAACTTCACATAAAACCAGAGACAATGAAACTTATAGAGGAGAAAGTGGGGAAAAGCCTCAAAGATATGGGCACAGGGGAAATTTTCCTGAATAGAACTGTAAAGGCTTGTGCTGTAAGATCAAGAATTGACAAATGGGACCTCATAAAATTGCAAAGCTTCTGTAAGTCAAAAGACACTGTCAAAAAGGCTACCAACAAATTGGGAAAGGGTCTTTACCATCCTAAATCAGATAGGGGACTAATATCCATTATATATAAAGAACTCAAGAAGGCAGACTCTAGAAAACCAAATAACCCCATTAAAAAATGGAGCACAGAACTAAACAAAGAATTCTAAACTGAGGAATATCGAATGGCTGAGAAACACCTGAAAAAATGTTCACTGCTTGTGGACGTTGTACATCGTGGTGCGGAGCCTAGTGCGCACCACGATGTACAACGTCCACAAGCAGGGCACAATTGGCTGTTATCATGTAGAAGAATGAGAAATGATCCATTCTTATCTCCTTGTACTAAGGTCAAGTCTAAGTGGATCAAGGAACTTCACATAAAACCAGAGACAATGAAACTTATAGAGGAGAAAGTGGGGAAAAGCCTCAAAGATATGGGCACAGGGGAAATTTTCCTGAATAGAACTGTAAAGGCTTGTGCTGTAAGATCAAGAATTGACAAATGGGACCTCATAAAATTGCAAAGCTTCTGTAAGTCAAAAGACACTGTCAAAAAGGCTACCAACAAATTGGGAAAGGGTCTTTACCATCCTAAATCAGATAGGGGACTAATATCCATTATATATAAAGAACTCAAGAAGGCAGACTCTAGAAAACCAAATAACCCCATTAAAAAATGGAGCACAGAACTAAACAAAGAATTCTAAACTGAGGAATATCGAATGGCTGAGAAACACCTGAAAAAATGTTCACTGCTTGTGGACGTTGTACATCGTGGTGCGGAGCCTAGTGCGCACCACGATGTACAACGTCCACAAGCAGGAGGAATATCGAATGGCTGAGAAACACCTGAAAAAATGTTCAACATCCTTAATCATTAGGGAAATGCAAATCAAAACCTTGAGATTCCACCTCACACCAGTCAGAATGACTAAGATCAAAAATTCAGGTGACAGCAGATGCTGGCGAGGATGTGGAGAAAGAGGAACACTCCTCCATTTTTGGTGGGACTACAAGCTTGTAAAACCACTCTGGAAATCATTCTGGCGGTTCCTCAGAAAATTGGACATAGTACTACCGGAGGATCCAGCAATACCTCTCCTGGGAATATATCCAGAAGATGTTCCAACTGGTAATAAGAACACATGTTCCACTATGTTCATAGCAGCCTTAATTATAATAGTCAGAAGATAGAAAGAACCCAGATGTCCCTCAACAGAGGAATGTATACAGAAAATGTGGTACATTTACACAATGGAGTACTACTCAGCTATTAAAAACAATAAATTTATGAAATTCTTGGGCAAATGGATGAATCTGGAGGGTATCATCCTGAGTGAGGTAACCCAATCACAGAAGAACTCACATAATATGCACTCACTGATAAGTGGATATTAGCCCTGAAACCTAGAATACTCAAGATACATTTGTAAAACACATGAAACTCAAGAAGAAGGAAGACTAAAATGTGGACACTTCGCCCCTTCTTAGAATTGGGAACAAAACTCCCATGGAAGGGGTTACAGGGACAAAGTTTGGAGCTGAGACGAAAGGATGGACCATCCAAAAACTGCCCACCCAGGGGTCCATCCCATAATCAGCCACCAAACGCAGACACTATTGCATACACCAGCAAGATTTTGCTGAAAGGACCCTGATATAGCTGTCTCTTGTGAGGCTATGCCAATGCCTCACAAACACAGAAGTGGATGCTCACAGTCAGCTATTGGATGGAACACAGGGCCCCCAATAGAGGAGCTAGAGAAATTACCCAAGGAGCTGAAGGGGTCTGCAACCCTATAGGAGGAACAACAATATGAACTAACCAGTACCCCCCGAGCTCATGTCTCTAGCTGCATATGTAGCAGAAGATGGTCTAGTCAGCCACCATTGGGAAGAGAGGCCCCTTGGTCTTGCAAACTTTATATGCCCCAGTACAGGAGCACACCAGGGCCAAGAAGGGGGAGTGAGTGGGTAGGGGAGCAGGGCGAGGAGGGTATAGGGGACTTTGGTGATAGCATTTAAAATGTAAATGAAGTAAATACCTAATAAAAATTGGAAAAAAATAGTAAAACAGGTAGAACTAACTCTCTGAACTTCTGATTTCTCAAATGCAGGGCATTTTCCCACATAAGAAAGGTGCCCCTAAAACCAGAAAAGCAGAACATAGCACCTTATTCTGCCGCGGCTCTGTCCTCTCTTTCTGTCACTAGGGTGACCCTGAGAGTCACCCCACTGTTCCACTTACCTCTCTGTCTGAATTCCTAATCACCTCCATTCTAGATCACTCACTTTCCAGAAACCCCAAATAGTATTAATCACCACCGACCAGCAACACTAATCACAGTCTAGCATCTGCTCTGATAGCAACTCTCTCCATGTGTATACCCATAAATGTGCATGCACATGCAAATGTGTATGTATAGACACACATACATCAATAGAGGCACAGCTAAGGTTTTCGTCTAATCCTGACTGCAAGACAACAAAGAAAGAAATATTCTAATCTGGCAGGAAGAATTGAGGAAGGGTTTACAGGGTAACTGGGGTAAAAAAGAAAGCTCAGAATGAACTACTAAAACCACTGGGATTCCAAATTCGGGGAGTTGTGGGTGTAATCACAGGAGCGTGAGCAGGTGTAATCACAGGAGCGTGAGCAGGTGTAATCTTTCTGAGCTGTGTTGTTATCCCTGGGTCGGGGAGGGACACACTACCACTCACACAGACGTAGAAAATACTCTCCTTTTAAATGTGTATAGATGTTCAGCCTGCATATGTCTATGCACCACCTTTGTGCCTGGTGACTCAAAGACCAGAAGAGGTCCTTGGAGCACCTGGAACTGGAGGTGCAGATGATCGTGACAAACCACATGGGTGTTAGATATTGAACCTGGATTGTCTGAAAGAACAGGAAGTGTTCCTAACCAAGCTAGTTTCTAGCCCCAGGGGAAAAAAAAATCTTAGGTTGCTGGTCCTGTGGTAGCAAAAAAAACACCACCCTCCATATTATGCTAGGCGTCCACCTTGGTAGCCACAAGTAGCTTGTCTCTGACTCCAGTCCCTTAAGTTCCCTAATAAGTTCCCAGTAACTCTAACTCAGTGATCCTACCCAGAAGTGACTGTCTGCTTTGTTATGATAGGAATTCTGTAACCTGCTTATGTAGACATTCAAGGACAATCATGAGGTCACCTTAATTACCTAATGTTGGCAGAGCAGAACAGTGCCTGGCTTGCTTGTGTTGACTCAAGGTCTTCTTGTGGTTTCCCCCTTTTAAAAGTTGTTGTTTCTCACCTCTTCACATGGCAGTCTCTAACTTGCCTCAGCCACTGCTGTTCAGCTAGTAGTATCTATACATGTAACTAATTACAACCGGATTGAGTCTGCAGCCTTTTCCCATGGTCTCAAACACCATAATGGTCCCAGAAGCCTTCTGCACATGTGCGCTCGAGTGGGTGGGCTGCTTGTCGTCTTTAGAAACTAGCCAGGGTGCTTAGAGTTAAGAGCATGTAGTACTCTTGCAGTTCTGGGTTTAGCTCCAAGCATTCCCATGCAGTGGCTCACAATTGCTGATGACTTCAGCTCTAAAGAACCCAGTGCTCTTTTCTGAACTCCATAGATATCTGCTCTCGCTCTCTCTCTCTCTCTCTCTCTCTCTCTCTCTCTCTCTCTCTCTCTCTCTCTCT
>NC_034605.1:9346265-9352435 GCF_900095145.1 Mus pahari | reverse complement strand
TTGATTCAAGACTCCTCAGAGTTCAGCTTTCTCTGTGATCCTGTGATTCCAGGCTCCTGTGAACCTGAGTTTCTGGGTGTGTCAGAGTTCTTAGCAGTCAAGCTTCCTCTAAGACCCTGAGATCCTGGTGTGACCAAGCTCCTGTTATCCTGGGATTCTGGAATCCTAAGATCCTTGGTGTCTTACAGAACCTGGAAGTGGTCTCTTCTCTGGGGACCGTGGGGCTGTCTGGTATGTTCGAAACCAAGGTATACCAGCACTGATCAGAAGGAACCCGAGCCTTTGGTCAGGCAGGGCTCCTGTGTCCTTGCTCCTGCTGTCACAGGCCCATCACAATTGGTTTGGAACAGATTGGTTTGGAACACAAGTTCCACTCACCAGTGATCCTACAGTCTCATGGAGAGTCCTCTGAGGTCTGTGGGACTGTCTGCCAAGTTTGCACCCAAGGTGACCTGGTGGAGCTGGTGCCCACCAGAAGGCTTTTTTTTTTTTTTAATAAAAAAAATCTTTTAAAGAAGGAAACACATGTGCACATGTGTATACAGATACACATAGTGAACTAAATATACACATGCGCGCACACACACACACACACACACACACACACACACACACAGTGATGGCAAATTAAATGTTTCCTTTAGACTGAGAGATGCTGGTGTGCCTGGTTTGAACCACATGCCCAACTAATGTGTTCATCTAATACCTCATGCGCTCACACAAAGAGAATGTCCTGTATGTGCATGGTGGGTGGTCTCCATCTCCACAACAGAAATCTACAGCCTCAACTAAACTCACAACTTACATTTCACAAGCTTTTGTCTACTGAATTCTATATTTTCCTCCTTTGATTTTTCTAAAGAGAAATGGGTTTAATAACATGGCAATGATTGTCTTCTATATGATGTCTAGACAATGTAAAGAAAAATCAAATATTTTTACTTCCTCTGCCACTGGCAAAGTGGCAAAGTAGCACAGGTAAATGTTAGCAACAGAATAACATTATCTTCTCCTTTTCTCCTATGTGCTTGTCACTTAAAGGAAACACTTCCATGAATATAACTGCTGGTGGGAGTGCAAACTTGTACAGTTTTTCTCTCTTTTATTCTCAGAAGTTAGTGTTTCTGTGTGTGTGTCTGTCTGTCTGTCTGTCTGTGTGTGTGTGTGTGTGTGTGTGTGTGTGTGTGTGTGTGTGTGTGTGTCTGTGTGTCTGTGTTGTGGAAGTCGAAGGACAATTCCATGGCATCTCCTTTTTTTACCACCTTATATTGGTTCTAGGGATTGAACTATGTATTTCAACACAAAGGAACTCTAACCAAGGAGTTTGAAGCAGGCGCATTTTTTTTTTCTACTGGCTTTCAGTAAATCTTAGCTAATATTCCCATCTTGTGGTCAGATTCAATATTACATCACCACAAGGTTAAAGAAAGAATTGACCATATTTTCTGTATCCATTCCTCTGTTGAGGGACATTGCAGTTCTTTCCAGCTTCTGGCTATTATAAATAAGGCTGCTATGACCATAGTGGAGCATGTGTTCTTATTACCATCTGGAACATCTTCTGGGTATATGCCCANGAGAGATATTGCTGGATCCTCTGGTAGTACTATGTCCAATTTTCTGAGGAACCAACAGACTAATGTCTAGAGTGGTGTACTAGCTTGCAGTCCCACTAGCAATGGAGGAGTGTTCCTCTTTCTCCACATCCTCGGCAGCATCTGCTGTCACCTGATTTTTTGATCTTAGCCATTCTAACTGGGTTGTTTTGATTCGCATTTACCTGATGATTAAGGATGTTGAACACTTTTTCAGGTGCTTCTCAGCCATTCGGTATTCTTCAGTTGAGGATTCTTTGTTTAACTCTGTGCCCCATTTTTTAATGGGGTTTTTTGAATTTCTAGAGTCCAGATTCTTGAGCTCTTTGTATGTATTGGATATNAGTNCNCTATCNGATTTAGGATTGGTAAAAATCCTTTCCNAATCTGTTGNTGGCCTTTTTGTCTTATTGACAATGTCTTTTGACTTACAGAAGCTTTGCAATTTTATGAGGTCCCATCTGTCGATTCTTGATCTTACAGCACAAGCCATTGCTGTTCTGTTCAGGAATTTTTCTCCTGTGCCCATATCTTCAAGGCTTTTCCCCACTTTCTCCTCTATAAGTTTTAGTGTCTCTGGTTTTATGTGGAGTTCCTTGATCCACTTAGACTTGAGCTTTGTACAAGGAGATAAAAATGGATCAATTCTCATTCTTCTACATGATAACCACCAGTTGTGCCAGCACCATTTGTTGAAAATGCTGTCTTTTTTTTCCACTGAATGTGGTACATTTACACGATGGAGTACTACTTAACTATTAAAAACAATGAATTTATGAAATTCTTAGGCAAATGGATGGATCTGGAGGATATCTTCCTGAATGAGGTAACCCAATCACAAAAGAAGTCACTTGATATACACTCACTAATAAGTGGATATTAGCCCAGAAACTTAGAATACCCAAGATACAATTTGCAAAACACATTAAACTCAAGAAGAAGGAAAACCAAAGTATGGATACCTTGTCCCTCCTTAGAATGGGGAACAAAATACCCATGGAAGGAGTTACAGAGACAAAATTTAGAGCTGAGACAGAAGGAAGGACCATCCAGAGACTACCCCACCCGGGGATCCATACCATAATCAGCCACCAAATACAGACACTATTACATATGCCAGCAAGATTTTGCTGACATGACCCTGATATTGCTGTCTCTTGTGAGGCTATGCCAGTGCCTGGCAAATACAGAAGTGGATGCTCACAGGCATCTATTGAATGGAACACAGGGCCCCCAGTGGAGGAGCTAGAGAAAGTACCCAAGGAGCTGAAGGGGTCTGTAACCCTAGAGGAGGAACGGCAATATAAACTAACAAGTACCCCCCTGAACTCATGTCTCTAGCTGCATATGTAGCAGAAGATGGCCTAGCTGGCCATCACCGGGAGGAGAGACCCTTGGTCTTGCAAAGATTATATGCCCCAGTACAGGGGAATGCCAGGACCAGGAAGGGAGAGTAGGTGGGTTGGGGAGGAGGGCAGGGGGAGGGTATAGGGGACTTTTGGGATAGCATTTGAAATATAAATGAAGAAAATATCTAATGAAAATGTAAAAAAAAAAAAAAAGAATTGACCATTGAGGAACTGTTACTCCCACCAGCCTATGTCACAGACAGGAAAACTGAAGACTATGTGACTGACAAATCAGGGTGTTTTGTCCAAGGTGGCACAGTCAGTGACTACAGATAAAATTAGGATGCCCTCCATCTCTAAGCACCTTGTCAGTCACTAGATCAGTTGGGCAGGCTGTGGGCAAAACAGCTCTATTGAGCTTCTTACTCTGAGGCTTTCTCAAAATGCACAGCACTGTGTGGGGCTTGTCTTCCGAGTGCTTTGTCATTCAAAACAAAAAAAGAGGGCTCTGCTGTGCAACAAGCTCAACAACAGTCATGTCTCCTAGATGCCACAGCCCTTGCACAGATGGCTAACATTACTCAATGTTTTGTTCTGTGAGATTTGATGAAGATGGCTTGATTGGTTAGCTTTGAGACAGAATCTCATACAGACCAGGCTGGCCTCAAAATCACTCTTGAATGCCTGATCCTTGTCCCTTTACCTCCCAAGTGCTAGGATTACAGGCTTACACCACCACCATGACAGGTTTGTGTCTTTCTGGAGACTAAGCCCCGTGTTTCATGCCTACTGGATAAACACTCTACCAACCAAGCTATAGCCCAAGCTCAAACTGCTGCTTTAAACAGTGTCTGACTCAATGACAGATAAGAAGGCATTTGCTTATTACTTAGCAGTTGTCACCAGAACACTGAACTCTGGTTCATCCTCATCACTAATAAAGTGATCCTAATAAAGAACCATGGAACTGGCCCAGGAAGATGGCTCAGCAAATAGATGAGCTTGCCACCCAGAGTGGCAATCTGAGTTCAGTCCATGAAAACTATAAGACATGAAGTTCAGAGAGAAAAAAAAATAAAGTGTGGGGTCATGGGAAGCATTGCAAGAGGAAGTACAAGATGGATAGTACCTAAATATGTCGCACACAAGCATGAAATTACCAAAGAATATGCAATTATTTAAAAGAGTAACAGAGCAGGGCAGCAAACAGGCAAAACCACACCTCTCCTGCTGCTCCTCTGAATCCCCCCAATCTTGTCTCCAACTGTAGCAGAAAGCCTACTGCAGTCTCCCTTTCCTCTCTGATATCCCCCTCGATGGATAACAGATATCTTCTCCCCAAAGTCACCCCAATATGCCAGCATCACAACGCAAGCAGGCATGCCCTGGGAACATACCAGTCAGACAGGCCAGGAAAACAGACCCTCAGAAAATGTTTAGCAAGCCACACGTAGTCAACACACTTTCCCAAAGTCCAGGTAAGTAAGCCGAAAGCAAAGATCAAAACACTCACCCAACAGAGAGAAAACTAGATGATGATGATGATGATGATGATGATGATGATGACCCAGACTTTCAATCCCAGACACCTAAACATCAGCATAAAAATGCAATTAATAACAACCAAGACAGTGTGTCTCTACTGGAGCCCAGCCATCCTACCTCAGCACGCACTTAATATTCAAACGTAGCTGAAACCCAAGGAAAAGACCTAACAATAACCTGTATAAAGATGATATGGACCCTTGAAGAAACCCAGGAAAAGACAAACAATGCAAGGAACAGAATACAAGAAATTGAACAATCTCGGGTGTTGAATATACAATAGAAAAAAAATGGAGTCTGCGCCGGTGAGAGTGCAGACTGCGGAAGCAACACAGCTTCTGGGGCAGACCCCGTTTCAGGCTCCAAACATCCGGGCACCTTCCCCACCAGAGGAGAGGTAGCCACCTGGGAGGGCTCTGTCCTCCAGAGCAGGTGAGAGAGCCATATTGTGTCCAGGGTCCCTTAGAGACTAGTCTATGCAGGTGAGTGTGCAAACTGCAGAGGCAACACAGCTTCTGGGACAGGCCCCATTCCGGGCCTACATCTTCAGCCAGGAGGCAGGTCTGAACACCAGAACTCTATGCACATTCCCTGCAAGAGGAGAGCTTGCCTTCAGAGAGTACTCTGACCACTGAGACTCAGTAGAGAGCTGGACTCCCAAGACTGCTGACAGAGGCTAAGAGAATCACAAGAGGAACAAGCTCCAGCCAGAGACAACTATAACAACTAACTTCAGAGATCGCCAGATAGCGAAAGGCAAACATAAGAATCTGACTAACAGAAACCAAGACCACTCACCATCATCAGTACCTAGCACTCCCACCTCAGCCAGTCCTGTATACCCCAACACACCCAAAAAGCAAGAATCGGATTTAAAAGCATATCTCATGATGCTGGTAGAGGACTTTAAGAAGGGCATTAATAACTCACTTAAAGAAACACAGGAGAATGCTGCTAAAGAGGTAGAAGTCCTTAAAGAGGAAACACAAAAATCCCTTAAAGAATTACAGGAAAATACAACCAAACAAGTGATGGAATTGAACAAAACCATCCAAGACCTAAAAAGGGAAGTAGAAGGAATAAAGAAAACCCAAAGTGAGACAACTCTGGAGACAGAAACCCTAGGAAAGAACTCAGGAACCATAGATGTGAGCATCAGCAACAGAATACAAGAGATGGAAGAGAGAATCTCAGGTACAGAAGATTCCATAGAGAACATGGGCACAACAAGCAAAGAAAATGCAAAATGCAAAAAGATCCTAACTCAAAATATCCAGGAAATCCTGGTCACAATGAGAAGACCAAACCTACAGATAATAGGAGTAGATGAGAATGAAGATTTTTCAACTTAAAGGGCCAGCAAATATCTTCGATAAAATTATAGAAGAAAACTTCCCAAACCTAAAGAAAGAGATGCTCATGAACAAACAAGAAGCCTAGAGAACTCCAAATAGACCAGAAAAGAAAATCCTCCCAACACATAATAATCAGAACAACAAATGCACTAAATAAAGGTACAATATAAAAAGCAGTAAGGGAAAAGGGTCAAGAAACATATAAAGGCAGGCCTATTAGAATTACACCAGACTCCTCACCAGAGACTATGAAAGCCAGAAGATCCTGGACAGATGTGTTACAGACCCTAAGAGAACACAAATGCCAGCCCAGGCTACTATACCCA
>NC_034605.1:9344278-9346254 GCF_900095145.1 Mus pahari | reverse complement strand
ACTTCATTCCTCCTTAGAATAGGGAACAAAATACCCATGAAAGGAGTTACAGAGACAAATGAGATGAAATAATATGAAAGGATGGACTATCCAGAGACTACCCCACCTGAGGATCCATCCCATCATCAGCCACCAAACCCAGACACTATCGAACATGCCAGCAAGATTTTGCTGAAGGGATCCTCATATAGAGGTCTCTTGTGAGACTATGCCAGTGCCGAGCAAACACAGAAGTGGATGCTCACAGTCAGCTATTGGATAGAACACAGGGTCCCCAAGGGAGGAGCTAGAAAAAGTACCCAAGGAGCTGAAGGGATCTGCAACCCTATAGGTGGAACAACAATAGTACCCCCAGAGCTCATGTCTCTAGCTGCATATGCAGCAGAAGATGGCCTAGTCGGCCATCATTGGGAAGAGAGTCCCCTTGGTCTTGCAAACTTTATATGCAGTAGTACAGGGAAATGCCAGGGTCAAGAAGTGGGAGGGGTGGGTAGGGGAGTAGGGGCAGGGTGGCGGGGTATAGGGAACTTTCAGGGTAGCATTTGAAATGTAAATAAAGAAAATATCTAATAAAAAAAAAAGAAAGAAAGAAAAAATTGGTACATTGGTCAAAGAAAGTCTTGAATCTAAAAATTTCTTGACACAAAACACCCAGGAAACCTGGCACAGTAGGAAAAGACCAAGTCTAAGAACAGTAAGAAGAGAGGATAAATAACAAACCCAGCTCAAAGACACAGAAAATATTTTCAAAATCATAGAATATTCCTAACCTAAAGAAGAAGATGCCTATAAAAGTATAAAATGTATATGGATTGAATCAAGAAAGAAAGTACCTACATCACATAATAATCAAAATACTAATTAGTGTGAGGTGGAATCTCAGGGTTGTTTTGATTTGCATTTCCCTGATGATTAAGGATGTTGAACATTGTTTCAAGTGCTTCTCAGCCCTTCCGTATTCTTCAGTTGAGAATTCTTTGCTTAGCTCTGTACCCCATTTTTAATGGGGTTATTTGAATTTCTGGAGTCCAGTTTCTTGAGCTCTTTGTACATATTGGATATTAGTCCCCTACCAGATTTAGGATTGGTAAAAATCCTTTCCCAATCTGTTGGTGGCCTTTTTGTCTTATTGACAGTATCTTTTGCCTTACAGATGCTTTGCAATTTTATGAGGTCCCATTTGTTGATTCTTGATCTTACAGCCCAGGCCATTGCTGTTCTGTTCAAGATACAGCAATGTGCCCATATCTTCGAGGTTTTTCCCCACTTTTTCCTCTATAAATTTCAGTGTCTCTGGTTTTATGTGGAGTTCTTTGATCCACTTAGATTTGAGCTTTGTACAAGGAGATAAGAATGGATGAATTCGCATTTTTCTTCATGATAACCACCAGTTGTGCTAGCATCATTTGTTGAAAATGTTGTCTTTTTTCCACTGGGTGGTTTTAGCTCCCTTGTCAAAGATCAAGTGACCATAGGTGTGTGGGTGTTGGAGCCTCCCAGACCTGCAGCCACTACTCTTCACCACCTGGGGTGGTCTCTGCCAGGCTGGTTCTTTGTTTATACCTGTCACTGTTCCCTCATCTCCTGGGGCAGAGGCTTCCTGCTGCAAGGTGCCTAGATCCTACAGAGACAGCATTCCTGCAGATCCACCTACCTGTTCCCACCTGGACGGCCCCAAGATTGGGGCTGGGGGGAAGGGTTTTTCCCATGTCATATAAACCCGGTACTTCATTAAACATTTGGGCTTTGATGAGGAAATCTTGTCAAAGTCTGGTTATTTCTCTTCTTGCTGTCTTTTCCCTTTCAGCCTAGCCCTGCCTTTCAGGATGAACCTGGATTGGATGACTGCAGACAAAACTCTCAGACAGAAACACACATGTGGGTTCATTTCTGGGTCTTCAATTCTATTCCATTGATCTACCTGTCTGTCACTGTACCAGTACCATGCAGTTTTTATCACAATTGCTCTGTAGTAC
>NC_034605.1:9336313-9343383 GCF_900095145.1 Mus pahari | reverse complement strand
TCATCTATTGGATGGAACACAGGGCCCCCAATGGAGGAGCTAGAGAAAGAACCCAAGGAGTTGAAGGGGTCTGCAACCCTATATTTGGAACAACAATATGAACTGACCAGTACCCCCAGAGCTCGTGTCTCTAGCTGCATATGTAGCAGAAGATGGCCTATTTGGCCATCATTGGGAAGAGAGACCCCTTATAAGCAGTTTAAAGAGCTCCACACACCCCTAGTGAAATATAAGCAGTCATTAAAAGTCTCTCAACTGAAAAAATTAAAAAAAAGTTAAACCCAGGGCCAGACAATTTTAGTTCAGAATTCTACCAGACTTTCAAGGAAGACTTAGTGCTAATACTCCTCAAATTGTTTCACAAAATGGAAACAGAGGGAACCTTGCCCAATTAATTTTATGAGGCCACATTTATCTTGATACCCAAGTCACACAAAGACCCAACAAAGAACAAAAATTGCAGACCATTTTCCTTATGAATATAGATGCAATAATACTCAATAAATATTTACAAACTGAATCCAATAACATATCAAAAAGATTGTTCAACATAATCAAGTAAGCTTCATCCCAGAGTGCAAGAATGATTTAATATATAAAAATCAATAAATATAATTCACTATATAAGCAAACTAAAAGAAATAAAAACCACATGATCACTTCATTAGATTCAGGAAAGGCCTTTAACATAATCCAACACCCCTTTATGATAAAAGTTCCAGAGAGATTAAGAATACAAAGGACATACTTCAATATAATAAATACCGTTTATAGCAAGTCAATGGTCAACATCAACTTCAATGGAGAGAATGCACTTCCACTAAAATCAGGAACAAGACAAGATCATATTGTAGTCAATATAATATGTGAAGCCATTATTGCCAGAGCAATAAGACAACTGAAAGAGATCAAGGAGAAACAAATTGGAAAGGAAGAAGTTGAAGTATCTTTATTTGCAGATGATATAATAGTATACATAGGTAACCCTAAAAATTCAACCAGAGAGCTCCCAGTTCATAAAAACTTTCAGCAAAGTAGCTGGATACAAATTAACCCACAAAAATCAGTAGCCCTCTCATATACAAATGGCAAGCAAACTGAAAAAGAAATCAGGGAATCACCACCTTTCACAATAGCCTTAAATAATATAAAATATCTTAGGGTATCTCCAACCAATCAAATGAAAGACTTGCATGATAACAATTTCAAATCTTCTAAGAAAGAAATTGAAGAGGATATCAAATGATGGAAAGGTCTTCCATGCTTATAGATCATAGGGTTAACATAGTAAAAATGGCTTCCTACCAAAAGCAATCTACAGATTCAATACAATCCCCATCTAAATTCCAACACAATTCTTCACAGATCTTGAAAGTACAATTCTCAACTACACATGGATAAACAATAAAACAAAACAAAAACGAAAGCAAA
Source organism: Mus pahari (assembly GCF_900095145.1). NCBI lineage: Eukaryota > Metazoa > Chordata > Mammalia > Rodentia > Muridae > Mus > Mus pahari. Next base: position 9,341,952 of record NC_034605.1, on the reverse strand, counting down.
ATAGCATCACTAAACAGTCCTGAACAATAAAGAACTGAGGGAGGTCTCACCATTCTTGATATCAAGTTATACTACAGAGCTATAGTAATTTTTTTAAAACATACTATTAACATTAAAACAGACATGTTGATCAAAGTAGTCAAATTGAAGACATAAGTCCTCAAATTGGACACCTTTTCTTGACAAAGAAGCCAGAAATGCACACTGGAACAAAGACAGCATCTTCAACAAATGATGCTTGTCTAACCAAATATCTGCATGTAGACAAAATCAAATAGATTCATGCCTAGCATGGTGCACACAACTCAACTCCAAATTAATCAAATACCTCATCATAAAACCAGGTACGCTGAACCTGGTAGAAAATAACGTAGAGAATAGCCTTAAAAACATTGGCATAGGAGAAGATTTTAGATCAACAATTAGTAAATGGGATCTCATGAATCTAAAAAGCTTCTGTAAGGCAAAAACTGAACAAAGAGGCAGCCTACAAAATGGGAAAAGAGTTTTATGAACCCCACATCCAATAGATAATATCCAAATATTAATAGACTAATATCCAAAATATATAAAGAACTCAAACCCTTGATATCAGGCAACCAAATAACACAATAAAAATCAGGTACAGATCTAAACAGAGAATTCTCATAGACAAAACTCAAGTGTAGTTAAAGAGATACACTTAAGGAAATGTTCAACATTCATAGCCATCAAGAAAATGCAAATCAAAACTATGTTGAGATTCCATCTTACATCTGTTGGAATGGCTAAGATAAATAGCACAAGTGACAGCTCATGCTGACAAGGATGTGGAGAACACCCCTCCATTGGTAGTGGTTTGCACAACCACCATGGAAATTAGTGTGGTTGTTCCTCAGAAAGATGGGACTCAATTTACTTCAATATCCAGCTATAGCACTCTTGGGTACACACCCAAAGGACATGCCAGCCTACTACAGAGACACTTGCTCGACCACGTTCATTGCTTCTTTATTCATAGTAGCAAGAACCTGGGAACAGCCTAGATGCCTTCAACCAAAGAATGGATGAAGACGTTATACATTATACAAGGGAGTATCGGTCAGCTGGTGTCTTTTTTCTAAATGGCATGAAAATTGCAAGCAAATGGATGGAACTAGAAAAAAATTATCCTGGGGGAGGTAACCCAGACCCAGAAGGATGAATATTGCATGTATTCACTTATATCTGTATATTAACAGTTAAATAAATGGAAACAAAGCTACAATCAGTACACCCAGAGAGGTTATGCATAGAGGAAGGGACTGTGGAAGACACATGGATCTCCCTGGAAGTGGATATAGAATAGATTTTGTTGGCAGACTAAAGCTGTGGTGGTGGTGGAGATAAAAACAGGAGGAGCAAGTGGAAGGAGGGAGAAGAGGTGGTATTGGTGGAGGGAATGAGAGGAGACAGCTAGAACCGAATGGCATTTGAAGAGAGGTATGAAAACCTACTGGTTTCTACAACATATGAAGGCAATCCTAATGAGATGGAACCTCAAATGGTCCTCTCTTGTCACCTAATGAAGCTCTAGTACTGACACCAGGTTTCATCCAAATGAATTGCTTGCTGAAAGAGTCTCGTGGAAATCCCCCCAAATCCAGACTCTTTTACAAGACAATAGGCCCTGTTGTTGAAGACAACAACAGCCACACAACTCACTGAACATGCAGAGGCTGAACTGCTGTTTACATAGAACCTTCACCCCCATGTCCCAACGTCTATCACATGGAAAGGTACTCTAAGCTCCAAAAGAGAAAAGTAAATACCGACCCAGGCACCAACCCTTTAATCTAAAACCTGTCCTGCCTGCAAAATACTCTAGCACAATGATGACTCAAAGCTTGTGAGAGTGACCAACCAGGGTGTGATCTAAGACTCATGCCATGAGATGGAACCTGTACCTGACACTGCTTTGATGACCAAGAACCTGAGATTAGATAGCCCAGAGACCTAGGATAAAAATAAAGAATACTAGTCGATAGATGGATAGATAGATAGATAGATAGATAGATAGATAGATAGATAGATAGATAGATAGATAGATCCTAATGATAGTCTTCTCTACTCATAGATTGGTTCCTTATCATCATCATTACCATCCTGCCTCAGATGGGAACAAATACACAGACCACAGTCAAGTGGCTGTAAGACCTTGAAACACTCGTCTCTAAATGAGAATGTCCTCCATTAACTCCCTCCCATCAGAGCTCAGGAAAACTTGTGGAAGAGGAAGCAGAAAGAGTTGGGGAGACAGAGGGGATGGGGAATACCAGAACAAGGCCCTCAAAAAAAAAAAAAAAAAAAAAAAAACTGAGCAAAGTTCATAGAAGCTCACAGAGACCAGAGACGGAAGCAGAAAGCACAGGTCCTGCATGGGTCTGTACCAGGGTATATTTGTGTCTATATTATAGCTTTCAGTTTAGGACACTTGAATGTCACTGAGTAAATCTCTGATCTTTGTGCCTTTCCTTGAGGCTCTTTTAATATCCTGTTGGCTTGGTTCTTAAAGAAAATTTAGGAATGCTTCATTGACATAGAATGCAGAATGCTAGCAGCTATGTGAGCTAGTTAGTACTATTTTTGTTGTTGTTGTTGTTGTTGTTGTTTTTCGAGACAGGGTTTCTCTGTGTAGCCCTGGCTGTCCTGGAACTCACTTTGTAGACCAGGCTGGCCTCGAACTCAGAAATTCGCCTGCCTCTGCCTCCCAAGTGCTGGGATTAAAGGCGTGTGCCACCACGCCCTAGTTAATACTATTAAACACCAGGAAGAGTGATCAAACTACCTGTGGCTAGCCAATCATCTTAACACTAGGGAGACAGAAGCAGGGGGCTCTTAAATTCAAGACCATCCCCTGCTATGCATTGACTCTACCTTGGAGGGTATATTAGATGATGTCAATGCTGTGTTTGCCTGCAATTACCCAGAAGATAATAATAAATACCAGCACCCTGGCACAAGTCAAACACACACACACACACACACACACACATACACACACACAAATACTTTTGGCAAGCAAGTCCTTCCCAAACATCAGTGTTCTTTATCAAGAGTATGACGATGAACTTGAAATAAGCATTGTTTCTGGGATTTTATAACTAGAAAGAATCATCCAAACTGCCCAAGTAAACACCCTAGGAGGTCCAGGGCAACACTCAATGAACTCACCGATCCTTCCAGAAAAGCAATATGGTTTAGTCCACCAGAGGGCGGACTCCAGCAAGTCTCCGTGATTGAAGAGGCAGTCCTGCCACTTACTCGATGTCTTACTATGGCCACTTCCTTAACCTTGTCCTGTCTGCCTTTATCTGCAATAAAATGGACAAACTTCATGTTCCTCGTGGTCAGCATCTACCTCTACAAAACAGGAGCAACAGTAACACCACTTAGCCATGCTGAAATCTTTGAATAGGTTGAGATGTGTTTGGTTCATCATTCGAGCCATCGGCTGCATCACTTTGTGGTCATTGTTTCTCAGAGACATTTGAGTCCGGGAATTAAATAGTGACTACACGTGAAAAGTGTTGCTAAGATCTTGTCCTGGCCTGCCCTCGGCAGCCCAGCCCAGTGATCTACTGAATGAATTCTGATGACTCACACACAGAGATGGTATAGACAACAGATCAGGTCTGTCACGGTGTCCTAGGAACCGCAGTGAGTATGCCACACATGTGTCCTTGAAGAACAAGTGACATTGAATCAAGGTGAAAGAAATAAAAATATAGCACAAAGGTCCCTGGAAGTCTGGCCGATGACCACAGCCACCAGGCCTCTGAGGTGAAACCACTGTGCCTAAGCCAGGTTGGTGATGTTTACAGACCTACAGCTCTGCATCACTGCCTAAGGAAGCTGTGGGATGGGAGAAGGAATGGATCGTCATAACCCAGCCAAGATCAGACCCATTGCCCCTCTGCGTTGAGGTCTTATTACTTGCTTCTGAATCTAGAATGGGTTCCTGTGAGATCACCGAGCCTTAGTTCTCCCCGCCCAGCTTTCAAATCTAAAGACCTTTAGCAGAAAAGATACTAAACACATCAGAGTGCTGTGAAAAACTGTCTCGTTGTGTTCCCCAGAATGACTTTCATTATTGTCTCAGCAGTTGTCCTAAGATGGACACTTTTGTGACTCATTTCTTCCTGCTTTTCTCATAACTGAGAAGTATTAGAACAGAAAGTTCACCAAGGCACAAAACAATTCCATCTTATTTGTCAAGAACTGTCTTCATCCATCCATCATTCGGGGCAAAATTCATTTTACAGCAGATGCTCCAATAACAAAGATTAGAGGCTGGCTGTGGTGCCTTTGATCTCAAATTTTGAGAGCAGAGGTGGGTGGGTCTTTGTGAATTGTGAATTTTAAGCCAACCTGGTCTAGATAGCAAGTTCCCAGCCCTGAACTAAAAGAAAAAAAGAAGGAAGGACGAGAAAAAGAGGGAGAAAGAAGGAAGAAACAAAGAGAGGGAGAGGGAGGGGAAGAGGGGGAGAAAGAGGAAGAGAGGGGAGAGGGGGAGAGGGGGAGAGGGGGAGAGGGAGGGGAGAGTTATGGAGATGCAGTATTTGCAGATCTAACCTTAGTATCTCCACAAAAGCTTTACTATAGAACTACATGAAAAAGGTCAGAGGAGAGTGCTCCTGGGAGAGACGGCCATAAGGAAACACAAAGACAAAATTGTATGAAGGGAGAAGCTGCCCCATAGAGCAGCTGTAGTAGCTCACATTATAGGAAACTGGAGATTGAAGTAGGTCCTTGGGAGGCTGCACTCTCAGGTATATGCACCCATCATCATTGAACCACACCCTAGTTATGTAGTCAAGTTTGGTAGGCTGTTTCCTTCTCGGGGGGCAAATAATTAAACATGCTGAGAATCACCCAGGCACTCAGAATTCCTAAAATTCACTCTAGCCATACTTTTTTTCCTTTTATATAACCTGAGGGGCATCCATTTCTTGTGAGCCAAGCTATTACTCTGAGAAAATTCAAAGGAAGAAGGGAAAGTTTTTCTATTCACTTGTCCCTGCAGGCAAATTTGGAACCTGGATACCATCTATGCTGAAGCTGCAGCAGGCTCTGCCTCACTGAGGGCGTAATTAGATAGGAGAGCATCTATTGCCTCATTAGCCCTCTACCTGTGGCCATTAGCAGGAAGAAAGGCAAGCACAGCAGCTCGAGAAGGTAAACACACCCTCACTGTTTGCCAAGCTTTCGGATAGACGCCTCGTTGCAGAAGAGCTACCTCAACAGCAGTTTGGGCTTGCCAAAGTGAGCGTGGTTGATAAGCCCCCTGCTCCAGGAGCCAGCCCCAGCAAACCCAGAGGTAGCAAACTGAGACTGTTCAGAGATTCTTTGTTTCCATGAAAAGTTCCAGGCCTAGTGCCTCTCAGGAATTGGGGATTCTTTTCGTTGGTGGTGGTGGTGGTGATGTTTGAGTTGGGTTGGAGTTTGCTGTTGTTTTCTATTTTATTTGTTTTTGTTTTAATTTAAAGTAGTTTTTTCTTTCCACTCAAAATATATTCTGATTATAGTTTTTCCTCTCAAATTCCTCTCAGATCCTCCCCCATTTCCGCATCCACCGAAATCCATTCTCTCTCTCTCTCTCTCTCTCTCTCTCTCTCTCT
>NC_034605.1:9330286-9335873 GCF_900095145.1 Mus pahari | reverse complement strand
GAGGAGGAGGAGGAGGAGGAGGAGGAGGAGGAGGCAGCGGCAGCGGCAGCGGCAGCAGCAGCAACAGTATAACAACTAGCAAACCAGGATAGTACATAACAAATATACAGAATAAAAAGAGGCAGAAAAGGCACAAGAAACACATATAGATGCACACACATACATATTTGCACACACAGAAATCCCATAACAACACAAAACTAGAAACCATAATATAGACACAGAAGACCTATAAGGTGTAAACAAACGAACAAAAAGCCCTGACAAAGCATCATGAGACAAAGAAGCTCCAAAGACGCCACTGAGTTCGTTCTGTGTTGTCCATCTACTGCTGGGCATGTGGCCTGCCCTTAAGGGCAGTTTATAAACTCAGTGAGACTCCATCACAGAGAAAACTAGTTTTTCACTTGAGAGCAGTTATCAGTGTGATAACTTCTGGGTCAGGGATGTGGGTTTGTGTCCATGTCTCCTGTTATCACTGGTATGTCATCTGACAGAGACCCATGCGGACCCTGTGCATGTTGCCACTGTCTCTGTGAATTCATACATGTACCAGTCCTGATGTGTTTAGAAGGCCTTGTTTTCTTTGCGTTCTCCATCCCCTCTGACCCTTAAATCTTTCCTCCTCATCTTCAGCAGGGTTCCCTGAGCCCTGAAGGGAGGGATTATGATGGAGACATCCCACTTGAGCCTGAATGTTCCAAGGTCTCTCACTCTCTGCACATTGTTTGTCTGTGGGTCTCTGCATTTGTTCCCATCTGCTGCAGGAGGAAGCTTCTCTGATGATGGCAGAGCAAGGCACTGAGCTATGAGGTCATTAGGAATCATTGCATTGCTGTTTCTTTAGTAGAACAGTAGTGTTTGGTTTTACACTACGTCTCTTGGCTGTCTAGTCTCAGGTTCTTGGCTACACGAAGCAGTGTGAGAGACAGGTTCCATCTCATGGAGTGGGCCTTCAATCCAATCAGGCATCAGTTTTGGTTACCCCCACAAGCTTTGTGCCACTATTACACTAGTGTACTTACATGTAGGCCACCATTGTAGAGTATAAGGTTTGTAGCTGGGTTGGTGTTGACCTCTCTTCTGTAGTACCATGAACATTAGACAGTAGGAGTAAAGACTCCAGTTAGGCACCATCTCTACTTCTCTGTGCTCAGGGAGTTGTAAATATCTTCTCTTCAGCAATAGGACCGTACTGTCAGTGTGTGGAGAGCCGTCAACAGTCTTGGCAATAGCCTAGGTAGTTTAGGGATTCCAACCCGACCCCTTTGGCCAACAACTTGATTAGATGCAACCTATCCCCAATACTGAAACTTTCATTTAGTGGTGAGAGATTTCCAGGTGAGACTGTTTTCTCATTATCTGATAATTTCTCTTAGATCTCCTTCATATATGTATGTATTTTAGAAAGCTAAAACAGGCTCTGTAAAAAGTTTCCATATGATTCAGCAATCCCTTTGATGGATCCTTAATCTCTTTGATAAAAGAAATTTTAAAGTGTATTCAGAAGCTTCAAGGTTATTTTGTTAGAGTTTGAGGAAGAAGCCACATAGTCAAGCTGCAAATCATGGTAGGTGAGGAAGAAAATCATCCTGTGTGAGTTAAGAACTCAAAAAATAGCAATAGCACTGGGTGAGAGTTCAACCAAAGGAGAAACAGAAATGGGGGTGGGGGGAAGACTCTGCAAGTTGAGTTAAAACTCAGAGGAGGAGGCGGGCTTAGAATGTAGAACTAGAAGCAACTGCATAGAGGGAAGGGTGTCTGGTTAATAGAAGTCATTATCTGATTAAGGGGATAAGGGTTTCCCCTGTCTTTTTAGCATGCCTCAAGGTGAGTCAGTTTTCCCAATGACTGCTCTCCTCATCCAGTTATTGGCAGGCTCAGCTGGGATAACAATTAAGGGAAGAAACAACAGTATATAATATTTTAAACAGCTTACAACAGCATGTCTCCACCTAGAGCTAGAGGCAGAATCCAGATTCTTGTCATTTGACCAGGAGAAAACTTTTTTTAAAAAAAATGTGAATCAACCAACCCTTTGGGACCACCATCTTTTCTATATGTTACTTGAAAATTCAAGTAGCGAAAAAGCTGATAGTTCCCTCTCCAATCTTACTAAAGAAACAGAAGATTGGAGTCCAAAGCTGAGAATGACTGGGGCATCCATTATCAATGGCCTCCAACTTGACTACCTAACTAGCTTGTTGGTGTCAGGCCACACAACCTCAAAACCTGGATGGTAGGGCCTCTCTGTACGGGCGAAGAAAAGAAGGGGTGGAGGGACTACAGATGTTGTTTTTACCATATTGTATAAATTGGGTTTTCTTAATGTGTAAATTGTTCTGTAAGTGGAAGGATAAGACAAACTGAAGGCTGTCATATTGACAAAGAGCAGAGGTTATAGGGGAAGTGAGCATTTGTCTCCCATTTTTAAGAAAACAACAAGAACCGAAACTAACAGCCAGATAGCTTAACCAGCACCATGCTAACTAACTCAACGACAGAACTCAAACTCAAGTTTGCCAGTTTCCGTCCTGTCTACCTCCCTAGAGAAAAATGGGAGAAACCGGAGCAAAGAGGTGACAAAGGAGACAAATTAGAAATAAAGACAGAATGGGGAAGGAGGAGGAGGAACCTAGAGAAAGGATAGGAAAGAGCAAGGAAAAACAATCATCAAACACCAATGGCGTTGGAGAGACGGCTCAGGGGTTAGAGCACTGGCTGCTCTTCCAGACCCACCCAGGTCTATTCTCAGCACCCACATGGCAGCCAACAACTGTCTATAAACTTGAGTTCCGAGAGGGACTGCAATGCCCTCTTCTGTCCTCAGAGGGTACTGCACTCATGTATGCACAGACGGGCATACAAGCAAAACACCCATACACACAGCCGGGCGTGGTGGTGCACGCCTTTAATCCTAGCACTCGGGAGGCAGAGGCAGGCAGATTTCTGAGTTCGATGCCAGCCTGGTCTGCAAAGTGTGTTCCAGGACAGCCAGGGCTACACAGAAAACCCCGTCTCGAAAAAAATCAAAAATTAATTAATTAATGGTGCTGTCCAGCATAGCAGCACCTGTCTGTGGTCAAAGCATGTGAGGAGTGTGGCAAAAATGCCCAACAAATGTAAATTAGGGGAGATAGGTTTTATCTTGGCTTTCAGTTTAAGGGACCAGCCCGCCACAGTGAGGATATCATAGCAGCAGGAGGCAGCTGGTCACATTACATTCTCAGTTCAAACGCAAAGAGAGATGAAGGCTAGGCTAAGTTAGCGTTTTCTTCTTCATTTAATCCAGGACTCCAGCCAACAGAATAATGCTGCCTACATTTAGCCTGGCTCTTCCACTTCAGTAAAGCACAGACACTCCCAGAGGTCTTTCTCCTAAGTGACTCTAGACCCTGCAAAGTTGGCAATCACACCTGAGCTGCAGGCAAGATCCAGTCTCAAAAAAACAGAAACAAAAACTGACCTTAATTCTAAAATTCATAGACACAAAAAAATGCTTAAGAAAAAGTTTTATGGCTCACACCTTTAATCCCAGCTCTCGGGAGGCAGAGGCAGGCGGATTTCTGAGTTCGAGGCCAGCCTGGTCTACAGAGTGAGTTCCAGGACAGCCAGGGCTATACAGAGAACCCTGTCTCAAAAAACCAAAAAAAAAAAAAAAAAGAAAGAAAGAAAGAAAATAAATAAAGAAAAAGTTTTAAAGAGAACAAGACAAAATTAGCTAATTTCCAAATATGTTAGAGACCATGCTATTGAGACCAAAACAGTATATTAATAGAAAAGTAATGACTTAGGGCCATGTAATTCATGAAGCCTATGAAAGGAGAACATTTACATGGAATTCACTGTGTGCTTCAGTCCCAGGCAAGGCGGCTAGGAGATGGCCTAGTCAACAATTGTCACCAGGTGTGACCGCACACACCTATAAGCCCAGCACTAGAAAGACTGCAAGAAGAGGGTAGAGCCAGCCTTAGCTCTGTGTTGAAACCTTGTCTCAAAAACCAGATAAATGACTGGTACCAACTGGACATATGAGGCAGAAGTTACTATTATTTAAATCACTACTTTACATCCTTAAGAAAGAAAAGAAAAAAGCTGAGGGGCTGGAGAGATGGCCCAGAGGTTTAAAGTGCATGCCATGCCATTGTTGCAAAGGCCCAACTGTCTAGTTGTGCTGAAACAGCTCCATTTTCCTCTGTCAATTAACGAATTAAAAGCCAGGAAAGAAAAGTTACTGGAAATCTTGGGGAATCCCAGCAGGCAGTTCTAAGTGTCATTAATAAAAGGATTTAAGAGCAGGCATAATCAGAAGGTTAAGGATACAGGATGTACTCCTGGAAATTGGAGGACAATTTCTCAGTTTCAAAGGAAAATCCCAGGCCAGGCAAACTACACTTTTGAACCTGGAAGGAAAAAGTCAAACGGGGGACAAAAGCCACGCTGCCCGAGATAGAGCTGCACAGAGGCCAGTGCCTACGGAGGTGAGCTTTAGAGAAAGAATGAGGAGCCCAAAGCCTTGTTGGGACAGATGTTTAAAGCATACTTAAGCTCTGGCCAATATTCAAAGGGAAATAAGGAAATAAAAAGAAATAGCTGAATGAAGCTTCAGGAAGGAAGGAGGCAGATCCGACCGTAGCCTCCTGGCAGCTTGGCTGCTAGGAGATATACTAACGGGAGGGACTCTGGAAAGGTAAATTATATTATCTTTTTGTAATTTATTTATTTTTTATTTATTCACTTTACATTCCACTTACTGCCCCCTCCCAGTCACCTCCTCTCACAATCCTTCCCCCAGCCTTCTTCCCCTTCTCCTCTGAACAGGAGCCCCCTTCCCCTATCTTCCCGACCCGCCCCATCCTCACCCCCACCCCCACCCTCACCCTGGTACTTCAAGTCTCTGCGAGGCTAGGTGCTTCCTTTCCCACTGAGGACAAGGTCTTATCTTAAGGTTAACCCAAAATAACAGAGTCAGCTAGCCTGGCCCCTAATCTGCCCCATTAACCTTAAGGGAGACGACAAGGGCATGTCTCCACCTAGAGGCAGAATCCTGTTTGGTTCCAAACACCTATGTCACATGGCCCACCACTGCCTGTAAGTCCTGCCTGTAAGTCCAGCTCTAGGGGTTTCCCATGTGTCTCTGTACTTTCTGCGTGCTTGCACATACAAGCTTAAAAGTAAAATAAAACATTTAAAACCTGAGAAGTGGATTCAATCATATGTGTCAATATTAGACAATGTTTTTTTAACTATTAGAAGAGAATCATAGACAGTTTCTCTAGGATGCTAAGAAGCACACAAAACAAAGCCAATGGGGGGAAAAACTAATACATTACCTCTTCGGGATGTAAAACTTATCTTTTAGAACAGATATGACCAGTAAAGCTAAAAATCAAAGGATCGATCAGGAGCGATATTAAATATCTAGCTGACGACTTATTGCCAAGAAAACAAAGAATTCCCCTTCCAAAAGACTGAGAATTAAAAAGCAACCTAAGTGGAACAACAATATGAACTAACCAGTACCCCCTGAGCTCGTGTCTCTAGCTGCATATGTAGCAGAAGATGGCCTAATCAGCCATCATTGGGA